>NC_070600.1:25810627-25858127 GCF_027409825.1 Scomber japonicus | reverse complement strand
ATACACACACACACACACACTCACATTCACACACACACACACACATACATACACATACACACACACACACACACACACACATACACACACACACACACACATACACATACACACACACACTCATGCACACACACACACACCCACACACACTCTCTCTCTCACACACACACACACACACACTCTCTCTCTCTCACACACACTCACACACACACGAACACACACTCATGCACACACACACACACGAACACACACACGAACACACACTCACTCATGCACACACACACACACACACTCACACACACACACACACTCACACACAACCCAGGTTGGATTTAACAACAGATATAATAACCCAACAGAAACATACAGTTAATATTATATTATATATATATTATAATATTCTAATATATTATAATATATGTTATAATATATATAATATAATATTATCATATTATATTATATATATTATAACATATATTATAATATGAGTAAAGTATAGAGAAATATACTGATCTGATTCATTTAAAAAGGAAAGAGTAAAGATTCACTGTTAGATGTTTAAATCCAGACACATGCTGTTATATATTATATTCATCTGATGCTTTAATGCTGCAGAATTACAGTTAATACAGTTCATTATAATCATATTATTATTAATGAATCTGACTTCATGACTAACCAGCGTCCTCTAGTGGACAGAACACACCATGACTCTGTTGTTCTGGCACCAAAACACATTTACATTTATAATTTATATAATTAGATTAATACCTGGTGTCTGGGGATCGATGTAAATATCACAATACTCTGTTAACCCTCCTGCTGTGTTTGAGTCAAGGAAGGGAGGAAAGGAGGGAGGATAGGAGGGAGGAAGGGAGTAAAGGAAAGAAGGCAGGGAGGAAGGAAGGAAGGAGAGAGAGAGGAAGGAACGACAGAAGGAAGAAAGGGGGATGGAGGAAGGAAGGGAGGAAAGGAAATAAGGAAGGGAGGAAGGAAGGAATGACGAATGAAAGAAGTCAGGAAGGAAGGTAGGAGGGAGGGAGGAAAGAAGGAAAGAAGAAAGGGGGATGGAGAAAGGAAAGAAGGAAAGGAGGAAAGAGATAAGGAGAGAGGGAGGACAGATGGAAGGAAGGAAGGAAGGAAGGAAGGAAGGAACATTCAAAACAGACATAAAGAGTTCATATAATTCAGATTAATTAGATTTAATGTTTGTTTTTAGCAGTGAGATAAAAACTAATTTATGAAACATTTTAATTTCAGCTGAAACTGAAACAATAAATGAAATAGATCTAAATGTTTAAACACAATAACGGACAGACTGACTTCATATTCACACATCTAAACTTCCTGATGCTGAATCTGTCATTAAAGGAGCAGAAGAGACACTTTTCATGTTTAGTGTTAATAGAAGCAGTTTATTAGGAACAATGATCATTCAATGGACTCTCTGGGTAAAAATAAAGTTAATAAATGAATAATAATAAAGTTAAACATATGTAATAAACATGTTCTATCTACTCTCACAGATTAATATGAGCTTAGTTGAGCCTGTTTCCTTTTTATTAGCATTAATACAGCAGCAAGTGGACAGGAAATAGAATATAAGAGCAGCAATAAGAAAAGAATAAATAGAAATATTGTCAACTATAATAAATATATAATAGTAATATTGGTGTAGTGTGCTGATATACCAGTGACATAAATATGTATATCCTCAGGAATGCAGATTCATGTTATAATAAATAAATACTATAAATTAAACACTTTGGGACAGTTTGAGGGATTTTATTTATATAAACGAGCTACACCTCCCATGATGCATCTGTTCTGAGAAGAAAGAAAGAAAGAAAGAAAGAAAGAAAGAAAGACAGAACATTGGGCCGGAGTGGACTCCTCGGCGGCCGGTTCTGGCCCGCGGGCCTCGAGTTTGAACCCCCTGTACCAATCAATGCCCGCTGGAGTTTCAGCCAATGGCGGCGCGGACCAGCCGCTGACGTCAGGCCGCGTGACGTCACGGTTCGGGTTGTTTTTCAGAGGGAGAGACGGCGTCTGGCGGCGCCATTTTGGAAGCGGACATTTGATTTATAAAACGCAGAAAACTGAGACGCCGCCGCGATGTTGTACCTGGAGGATTATCTGGAGAGTGAGTCCGCGGCTCCGGCTTCCGGCCTGTCGCCTTTTGTGTCGTTAATGCGGGTTAAATAAGTGTTAAATGCGTGTTATTGTGTTGGCTTCGGCCGTTAGCTTAGCCGTTAGCCTTTATCCTAGCCGTTAGCCTTTAGCATAGCCGTGCTAACAGCTTCTTCTTCTCCGCAGTGATCGAGCAGCTTCCCATGGACCTGCGGGACAGGTTCACGGAGATGCGGGAGATGGACCTGCAGGTGCAGAGTACGTACCGGTCCCCACACACCGGAGACACCGTTAATGCACCGTTAACACACCGTTACACTGCGCTGGGAATCAGTAGCGTTACCAGAGCTAACAGCGGCTCTCTGCTAACGGGGACATTTCTGCACGGAACACCGGTGTTACAGTCAACGCTGTCACTTCCGGTGACCTCATCACGCACAACCTTACGTACACAGCGGGTTCAGTGGTTTAATTTAAAACATTAAAAATTATAGTAATTACTATTCATGAGACAGAATAAAATAAGTAGTAGATAATAATGATATTAGCCAATAATCTCATATTAGGATCAATGACTCAATATGGACAAAATACTTCAATTACTTTTGATTAAAAAATGATGCAAATATCATTTCAAATGATAGAAAACCAACAAAAATACTAAAGGTACATTTTAACAAACCTGATGCTGCTTTTAAATCTAGTTAACTGATTTATGAATTCATCATCTTACCAACAAGCCAATATGTTGATAAAGTCTTAGTTTTCTGTCATGATACCTGAGATAATGAAGGTTTGATATTACATTAAACATCAGAGATAAGTATACACATTATTATTATTATTATTATTATTATTATTGTTATTATTATTATTATAACAAACATATTAAACTTAAATGAAGAGAAAAAAAGATCTAATACACATAAAATACTGTTTAAATACTATGAAGATGAGTCCTTCAAACATTAAGTGCAGCTGTTTATCTTCATATTTGTTTAGAAAAACTCAAATTGAACAATCTGACAACTGAAATATAAGACAGCTGTACATTATGTTACTTATTAATATTGTTAATGTGAGTTTTATCTAAACTAAGCTGTAAACTTCACTCAGTGAGTCTGAATGAGACGTGGAAGTATTAAACGTGGTGAATCTGTCCTTTAATGGAGAGGAGGAGGAGTTGGAGTTGTTCATGTTGTGTTTCCTGTCTCTTGAACTCAGACGCCACCGACCAGCTGGAGCAGAAAGTCATCGAGTTCTTCGTCAACGCCAAGAAGAACAAACCTGAGTGGAGAGAAGAGCAGATGGAAGTTATTAAAAAGGTTCCAGCGTCCATCCTTTATACTCCAAACTGATCTGTCCATCATTCATTCATCTATCTATCATTCATCTATCCATCTATCTACTAACTATCTATCCATCTCTCCCTATCCATCTATCCATCCATCTATCTATCCATCTATCTATTTATCTATCCATCTATCTATCTCTCTATCTATCTATCCATCTATTATAATTATGATTATCTGTGTTTCAGGATTATTACAAAGCTTTGGAAGATGCAGATGAGAAAGTGCAGCTGGCCAATCAGATTTATGATCTGGTGAGTATCAGACTGGAAGACTGGACAGTAACGAGTGGAGATAAACTGGTTTTACTGGTTTTACTGGTTTTACTGGTGGAGATGAATCAGCTGGTAGAACACAGAGTTTATATGAAGTGAATGTTTGAGTGTGATTCACTCCAAACACCAGCAGGTGGCAGTCTCTCATTCATCCTGGAAAACTGTTAAACTGCTGATCAATCAGTTACCTGCCAGCTGATGTTGAGTGATGATGTAATCAATAAGAGTGATGATGTAATCAATGAGTGATGATGTAATCAGTAGTTGGTCTCGTCCCTGATCAGGTGGACCGTCACCTGAGGAAACTGGACCAGGAACTGGCCAAGTTCAAGATGGAGCTGGAGGCCGACAACGCCGGCATCACGGAGATCCTGGAGAGACGTGAGCCTCGCTCCTTATTGATCATGTTCTTATTGATCATGTTCTTATTGGTTATTGGTTATTGGTGAGACCTGATCACTGCTGCTGCTGCTGCTGTTGTTCTTTAGGGTCGTTAGAGATGGACAGCCCGTCTCAGCCAATCAACAACCACCACGTCCACTCCCACACCACAGCTGAGAGTAAGTCCTCAATACTCACCTGTCAATCAATACAGCTGCACCTCACTGATCAATACTGTGTCTCTCTCTCTCGCTCTGTGTGTGTGTGTGTGTGTGTGTGTGTGTGTGTGTGTGTGTCTGTCTCTGTGTGTGTGTGTGCGTGTGTGTCTGTCTCTGTGTGTGTGTGTGCGTGTGTGTCTGTCTCTGTCTGTGTGTGTGTGTGTCTCTCTCTCTCTCTCTGTGTGTCTGTCTCTGTCTGTGTGTCTCTGTGTGTGTGTGTGTGTGTCTCTCTCTCTCTGTGTGTGTGTGTGTCTGTCTCTGTGTGTGTGTGTGTGTGTGTGTGTCTCTGTGTGTGTGTGTCTCTGTGTGTGTGTGTCTGTCTCTGTGTGTGTGTGTGTGTGTGTGTCTCTGTGTGTGTGTGTCTCTGTGTGTGTGTGTCTCTGTGTGTGTGTCTCTGTGTGTGTGTGTGTGTGTGTGTGTCTGTGTGTGTGTGTCTCAGAGAGGAAGTACAGCGCTCCGACTCATCACACCACTGAACACGTTCCAGAGAAAAAGTTCAAGTCTGAAGCTTTGCTGTCTACACTCACATCAGACGCTTCTAAGGAGAACACGCCAGGTAACTCCTCCACCTCCACCTGTCCTCCACCTCTAACCCTCCACCTGTTCACCTGTCCTCCTCCACCTCCACACCTGTCCTACCTCCACCTGTCCTTCTCCACCTCCACCTGTCCTCCTCCACCTCCACCTGTCCTCCTCCTCCTCTCCACCTGTCCTTCTCCACCTCCACCTGTCCTCCTCCACCTCCACCTGTCCTCCTCCTCCTCTCCACCTGTCCTCCTCCTCTCCACCTGTCCTCCTCCTCCTCCTCTCCACCTGTCCTCTACCTCTAACCCTCCACCTGTTCACCTGTCCTCCTGTACCTCTAACCCTCCACCTGTCCTCCACCTCTAACCCTCCACCTGTCCTCCACCTGTCGGTGTGTAACAGTGTGTTTTGTCCCTGCAGGTTGCCGTGCCAACAGCACGTCGTCCTCCAACAACAGCGTTTACAGTGTGAACTCGTCTCAGCCGCTGGCGTCCTACAACCTGAGCTCCCTGCCGGCGGGGCCCGGGGCCGGAGCCGGGGCCATCACCATGGCAGCCGCTCAGGCCGTTCAGGCCACCGCTCAGGTAACGCGCACCTGCATGACATCACACGCATGTGAACATGTGACGGGCGGTTGGCGTGACGGTGGGTTGACTGTGTGTTCAGATGAAGGAGGGCCGCAGGACGTCCAGCCTGAAGGCCAGCTACGAGGCCATCAAGAACAACGACTTCCAGCTCAGAGGAGAGTTCTCTCTGTCCCGGGATAACAGCGGCTACTCCTCCTCCGCCCTGGCCTCCACCCTCACCCAGACCCTCGCCCCCACCACCGCCTCCGACTCCCGGGGACGCAAGTCCAAGTAAGACACCCCCACCCCAACTACAGTAACTGCTTCACATGGTTACTAGTCTGTTGTTGAGCTTCAGTTCTCGCTCAGTCTTTAAAGACCGTGTAAAGTGAATTCAGACATTTTCTTCTAAACACATTAAATAGGTCATAAATGTGTTTCTAAAAAAGGTGTAAAAACATTTCAACCATTTAGATTTGAATTGTGGAGCTAGGATTAGCATAAACCCGCCCCTGCTGCTGTAGAGGTAGAAATACATTCAGCACACACTACTACTACTACAGTCTACAGTTAGCCAGTTAGCTGAGTTAGCCGCCGATTTTTACACAACTTTGAAGCCTAATTTCATATATTTGGTGATTATATTTTTTTAATCATTCAAATTTGTCAGGGTGGTTAACAACACACTTTTCTGTGGTATGTCAAACATATTTATTCTTACTTTACACAAACTTTAACCAACCAATCACTGAGTGTCTCCTCCTCCTCCAGAAGCAGCATCAAGTCTTCCAACCACCAATCATCTTCCTCGTCTTCGTCCTCCTCGCTGTCGTCCTGCTCCTCATCCTCAGCGCTGGCTCAGGAGCTTTCCCAGCATGCATCAGCGCTGCCCGAGGCCGAGGCCAACAGCCAGGTGGACTGGACCTACGACCCCAACGAGCCCCGATACTGCATCTGTAACCAGGTACGTCCTGTCTGTGACCACTTCCTGTCTAAGACCACTTCCTGTCGTACGTGTGTTGAAGGCCTTTCTGTTCTTGTTTCTCAGGTTTCTTACGGCGAGATGGTCGGCTGTGACAACACAGACGTGAGTATCAGCTTCATTAAGATGACTCGTATATATTCATTTTTACTCTTTAATCTGGTTCAAATAAAGAACCGATTAATTCATCTTGAGTTTAGAAAATAGTGAAATCATTTAAAAACGTCTTTTATTTAAAGCTGGAACAGAAAATATTTATTTCTTATGAAATGTGAATATTTTGGGTGTTTTTGTCCAATAAACTTAAAGCTTAACTAATAATAATAAGTCATTAGTTACAACCTTACTTTCACTTAATTATTTATAATTATTCATTTATTATGAAGGAAACGACTTCACTGGTTAGTTATCTATAGATCAGCTCATTCAGTAAAACACTTATTGATTAATGTTCTGATCGTCTCATTGATTCAAATATCTAAATGTAATCTGTATTTTAAAATAACTGCAACAGTAATTTAATGATGAAGTATTTAGCTTGTGTGTGTGCGCAGCGCTGAAGTGGGTTTTCTGTTGCAGTGTCCGATCGAGTGGTTCCACTACGGCTGCGTGGGTCTGACGGAGGCTCCGAAGGGGAAGTGGTACTGTCCTCAGTGTACGGCGGCCATGAAGAGGAGAGGCAGCCGCCACAAATGAACTGTTGAGTCTGTCTGCAGCACGACGGATCAAACGCTCTGTGCCAACACAAACCATCTTTGGATTAAAGCCACACCATGAAGAAACATCTCTGAAGATAAAAACTCTGTATTCTGAAATTCATCCCGACGTTTCTCAAAGCTCCGAAAAAACGTTTTAAAACCCAAAAACATCAAGATCTCTGTTTTCTGTTCTAACGAACCGTGTTAAACTCTGACTTTAACAATCCTGACTTTAACAATCCTGACTTTAATAATCCTGACTTTAACAATCCTGACTTTAATAATCTGACTTTAATAATCCTGACTTTAACAATCCTGACTTTAATAATCTGACTTTAATAATCTGACTTTAACAATCCTGACTTTAATAATCTGACTTTAATAATCCTGACTTTAGTAGTCTGACTTTAATAATCCTGACTTTAACAATCCTGACTTTAATAATCTGACTTTAATAATCCTGACTTTAACAATCCTGACTTTAATAATCTGACTTTAATAATCTGACTTTAACAATCCTGACTTTAATAATCCTGACTTTAATAATCTGACTTTAATAATCCTGACTTTAACAATCCTGACTATAATAATCCTGACTTTAATAGCCTGACTTTAATAGCCTGACTTCAATAATCTGACTTTAACAATCCTGACTTTAATAATCTGACTTTAATAATCCTGACTGTAACAATCCTGACTATAATAATCCTGACTTTAATAATCTGACTTTAACAATCCTGACTTTAACGATCCTGACTTTAATAATCTGACTTTAACAATCCTGACTTTAACAATCCTGACTTTAACAATCCTGACTATAATAATCCTGACTTTAACAATCCTGACTTTAACGATCCTGACTTTAACAATCCTGACTATAATAATCCTGACTTTAACAATCCTGACTTTAATAACCTGACTTTAATAGTCTGACTATAATAATCCTGACTATAATAATCCTGACTTTAATAATCTTGATTTTAGTAATTTGACTTTAATAATCCTGACTTTAAACTTTAACAGACTTCATCACGTTCGTTTTTACAGATTTCAGATTTTTTCTAACTTAAAGACTTTTTTAAAGTCGGAGAAACGAGAATCCAGTTTTTTTTTTTTTCTTCATAACGTGAAAACTTTGAAACGTCACAAACACTAAAACTGAAAATATGAACAGACGTGGTTTTGTGGAAACTGATGTAAAACTGAAGACTGAAGTCGTCCTTTCAAAATAAATCTTTTTCCTGCTGGACGACGAAGCTTTCGACCTGACGCTGTTATCGGGAATTTAACGTTAAAAACAAAACGACTTTACGTCTGAAATCCTAAAAAAAAAAGAAGAAAAGAAAAAAAAAAAAGCTCTGCAGACGTAAAATGACGTGAACGTTTTGTGTGAATCTGTGATCAAAGTAAAGCAGAACTTCTCCGATGTTCAATAAAAAACCTTAAAAACTAACTGAATAGTTTGAGTTTTGACTTCCTGAAGCCGACCAATCAGAGCAGAGTGGGCTCGGGGGGGCGGGGCATTAAGAGACGGAGTGGGCTCTGGGGGCGGGGCTTAAAGAGACGGAGTGGGCTCTGGGGGCGGGGCTTTAAAAGACAGTGTGTTCGGGGGCGGGGTTTAAAAAGACGGAGCGGGGGAGGGGCTTTAAGTGACAGAGGGGGCGGGGCTCAGAGACAGCTGGGGAGGGGGGAGGGGCTTAAAGAGACAGCGGGCTCAGGGGGCGGGGCTTAAAGAGACAGAGCGGGCTCGGGGGTCGGGGCTTAAAGAGACGGAGGCTGAATTGAGGCGCTGCAGGAAGGACCAGTAGAAGATAAATGAAGTTTTATTCCAGCTGAGACTCAGAATATTAATACAGAGCTGAAATGTGTAAAAGTTCCTCTTTAAATAAAAACTCGAATCAAACTGAAATTAATCCTGAAAAAGTTTTAATCAGAAAATAAATTTATGATTTAAGTCTTTCAACCTTCTTTAATTGAATTTATATTAGAATCTGATTTAAAGCTTAAAAAAATATTTGGACTAAATTTGACTTATTGAAATATTTCAAATGTTTTTCTCATAAAAGTCAGACTTTTAAGAATCTCGACATTATTTAATTAATTTCTTTTTTTAATCCAAATTAAAGTTTATTTTTATTTTTCAGAGAAAGAATCCAGATTTTTTTTCTTATGAATTTAAAAACACAAGTTTGACTTAATGTAATAATCCTGACTTTAATCTAAAGTCCAGCTTAGTTTTTATTTTATTAACTTTTATCTTTATAAACTGAATTCAGACATTTTTTCTCCTTTCAAGTCTAACTTTAGGAATCCAGTATATTTAAGATGTAAAGCTGAATACTGACTGTGTTTAATACTAAACTGCTGAAACCAGCACAGACTGACTCCAACTCTCTACTGACCTCAGAGTCTTCAGTCTGCAGTCTGGACTCTGCTGAAGATCAATCAGCTGCTTCACGTCTGATTCCTCCAGGTTGTTTCCCCACAGATACAGATCTCTCAGATGGGAGGGGTTGCACTTCAGAGCTGAGGCCAGATAATCACAGCTGATCTTTGACAAACTGCAGCTCCACAATCTGAATAAAGAATAAATGATGTTGATTAAAATCCATTTATAATCCAATCAGATGTGTTCAGGTTATAAATGTGTAGTAGTGTGTGTGTTTGTGTGTGTGTGTGTGTGTGTGTGTGTGTGTGTGTTTGTTTGTTTGTTTGTGTGTGTGAGTGTTTGTGTGTGTATATGTGTTTGTGAGTGTTTGTGCGTGTGTGTGTGTATATTTGTGTGTGTTTTTATGTTTGTGCGTGAGTGTGTGTGTACGTGTGTGTGTGTTTTAGAGAGTGTGTGTGTGTGTGTGTGTGTGTGTGTGTGTTTCCTCAGCTACCAATGGTTTAGACAGCTCCATTCCCTATCTGAAACTGGATCACCAGTTACAGGTAAATTGAAAATCAGTTTTTATGTTCATTAAATGAAATACACACATTAATATTATATCAACACTTTATAACACAAAACTAGGATGTGATTCATTTTACTAGATTGTAAAAGTACTTTGTTTGGCAAAGTATCATAGAATTATTAAAAGTCTGATTTGTTTTATTTATATGAAAACCAGGAATGTTGTTGAGTAAATAAAAAACAGGGATTTAAATCAAACTCATAATTTTAATACTGATCTGGTTAAGAGATTAACTGAAATCCAGACATGTGTTAGTGAGTCACACTGTGTGCATACCTGTAAATAATTATACATGATACTGTGTTGGATCATTGAATGAGTAAGTGGTACTGCACAGTGGTGTCATTAGGTTTATTATATACTAAATCATATATGCATGTATCATATATCCATGTGGTAATGCATATATCTATCGTAACTCTAAGTGAAAAAAATATAAACCTAAATGAATAAATTAGTCAAATAAATTGAAAAGAGCACACAGTTGACAATCATAATAATATAATCACATTAGTGTGTGTCAATATATCCTCATCACAAGAGAAATACAAATATTAATATGAATAAATATACATGTATGAATTGAGTTGAGGGTTTTTTGAGTTTCCAATCAATGAGTTACAAATGAAAGAAGAAAACAAAAATAGTGTGCAGGTACTGGTTGTGTTTTTAGTTTGATATTACTATTAATGTGTCAAAGTATTGCTCTCACTCTGTTCTTAAATGAGGCCTTTTATAAACTGTATGTATCCTGATTGGTTTCAGCCTCTGGAACCGTGTCCAAACTCCAAGGAGTCCATGGCTGTGTTTGAGCAGCACATCAGACTGGCTCAGGAGTACCTCAAAGTCCAGTCAGAGATCGCTCACCTGGTGAGGAGGAAGTAAGTCAAAGCATGTCATTTAGACATTTTCTTATTTGCTCTGTGAGAATGAGATGTTCTAGATCAGGTGTATATCAATGTTATGTCTGTGTTGGATGAGGTTAGATTAGTTTAGCATACACTGGAAGACAGGAAGCAGGAGGATACTGCTGGTCTGGCTCTGTCAAGTAAAAAAAACAAACACCCCTCACTTAAAGTTTACTCATGAACTCTGATCTGTTTTTCATTAATCTGTAACCACAGAATAAATACACAGTCACTGCACCCAGCTGTTCATATAGAGTAGAGTAATAGGAGCAACTCCAAACTAGATGCAAGCTTTAAAAGGTGTTGCTAGGTGTATTTTTAAATTTTGGGCAAAGCCAGGCTAATTGTTTCCTTGTACTTCCAGTCTTTATTCTGAGCTAGGCTAACCTCACCCTGACCTCTCAGCTCACTGCTCATTTAACAGTGGTTATGATGTAGTGAAAGTGACACAGGCTCTCTGCATCATGGTCTGTTTAGACAGGAGCTGATGTCTGAGTTGGAGGAGGACCAGAGGGAGTAGCAGACTTCAACTCGACTCATCCAGGAGCACAGCAAGCTGCTAGAGGACAACAGCAGCCTGTCTACCTTCTGCCAGGGCCTGAAGAGCAACCTGAGCATGATCAAGAGTCAGAACCAGCACCACAGCTAGGACCTGAGGGCTGGACACAGCACACACTCCATGTCATTTTTATTTGTCTGAGGCCTGAGAGGAATCACTCCATGAGTTGACCATGAAGCAGTGAAGCTGCTATCCTGGGAAAATAACACCTTCTAATTTACCCCAAAAGAGTGTCTCAAGATAACATTACAATCGTGTCATTAGTGGCTTTAAAGTCAAACTGAGACTTGAATTACTTTTTTGTGTAATGAAATTTAAGCTCACATAAGGCAAATATCAAAAGAGCGAAGAGAGAAATTTCTAGTATAAGTGTCTCTGTCTCAAGCCTCTGAGTGTTTTCCATGACCACAGTTTAGTGACAAGTGAGAGCTCGCGTTGAAAATTCCAGTAGGCTATCTGTTTGAACTGTGGCTCATGCTGACCTTACACTTGCCACCTCTGTTTTAGAGATGTGGAGCAATAACACAGGTCAGAGAAGCAAGCAAGAGTCTCCTGAAGCCTTCCAAATATATTTTAATTTTACATAACTCTTTACAAATATTTGGAGTCTGGCAAAACACAGAAATTAGCCCCATGGATTAGCTAGTAGCAGCATGGCTACAGCTACTAAACTAACTTGTGCTGCCTGCTCTTATACATATACTTTATTTTGCAGTAGTGTGTATCTTTATCACTATAATGGGGGTGGTGTGTTTTGAAAGTTTATATTGAAAGCTGAACTGAATCCACAGTTATGAAGTAGGTATCAAGTGGAAGCTAGTTGGCCTCACTCACTAACTTTAGTGCTGTTTACCATGAGGAGAGCCTGTGCTCACTGAGATGGTTCTAGATGTTTGACTGAGGGCCACAGGACAGAAGTCCTGTATGATCATTTTTTGATAATGACGAAGTATCATAAATAAATATTAATTATTAACAAGAAATTAAACAATAATGGTGGACTCCCCAGTCTGACCACATAAGAGCAGGAGGCGGGTACGGGATTGTTTCTGTAATGCAGCCAATAGGTCTCAAGTCCTTTAAATCAGGGGAGGAAACAATCTGAGCAAGGATGACAGATTAAAAGTGAGAGTAAACAATAATTTATTACAAGAGAATATTCACCAAAATCCCTAGAAGTTACCAAAGGTAAAATGCTGATCAGTCCCTTCTTAAAGAAATAAAACAAGCTCAACTCGGTGGGGGTAGTCCGATAGTATTGCAGACGCTGAAACGTCCCGACGGCCGCTGTACTCTGTTGCAACAGGTGCTGGCTCAATCTTCTGTCATTCTCCCTCTTAGGTATGGCTCCAGCCTGGCGACTCCCTCTCAAGTACAGGCGGCCTAGGGACACGAAAAGAGCCGGCAGATAACTGTGGCCAAAACAACTCAAATAGAATCCAATCCTCTGTAGCTTTAGGCTACTTCTGGGCTCCCAACTCTGCCCAATTGCCTCGCCACGCCGAGTACTCAGTTCTCCTTCATTTGTGGTGACAACGGTCCTTCCCCGGGCCTGTTTCCTTGCGTTCTTTCCACCGAGCATGTCTGGCTTTTCGTCCACAACTTTTTCTTCTTCCTTGATCTTCTTTTGTCCTTCCCAGCAGCCTCTCGTTGGCCAGCGGCTGCGTGCCTGCACCTGGTTGGCTAAAACACCAGTGGCGGTTCTAGTCCAGTTTTAATGGAGGGGCCAGGTTGGGGCCAGCTTTTTTGTTAGAGGGGCACATACAGCCTCAGTACAAAATCATCACAGGAAATTTGTCTTTTTATTATTAATGCAGATTCTTCATGGGGGGCCCACACAGGGGTCTGGCACTGTCCCCTGTTGGCCCCTTCCTAGAACCGCCCCTGTAAAACACCCATCTCACAAACAATAAAACCCAAACAGCTGCTGTCCATTCCCTAATTCTCCAGCCAAACTACATGGAGATCTAGCTCATCTCCTGTACCAAGAAAACATAAACAGAAAAAAACATTCCTACAAGTGCATTTTTTGTCCTTATATAACAGCATTATGCTTTTTCATCTCTCTGACTGTCCTGAACTTTACATCTGGAGGAGCCTGGCCCTTGTTTGTCTTCCTGACAAAGTTCCTGGTCATTTTGCTATCTTAAAAGAAAGAAAGAACTAGATATATTACACTATATATGTTTATATGCCAACATGTGACAACGAACCCAAAAGAGAATGTGATAAACCCTCATTGATTTTTCACTGTTTACCTTTGTCAGAAGTGAGCAGTTTCTCAACTGTTGCTGGGAAATCATCTGAATGTCTGTTATGTGTTTACACATGTACAGCAATTGCACAAACAGGAGGGGGTGGATGAGACAGTGTTGAGGACAGGTAGAGGTGGGGGAGAATAAAAGAAGAGTACTGTAGAGCTCGAATATTGACAGCAGAGCAGGATCAGGTGGAAGGATGTGCAGAACTCCACTCTGGCTGCTGGCCTCACTGGCCTTTGCCTCCCTGTCTTCTCTAGCTGATGGAGCGCCAATGTAAGTAGACCTAACTTACTGATTTAATGCAGAGACATAAACATAAAAATACAAAATATAGCCTACAGTTTGTTTGCTCTGCTTTCTCATATTCAAACATTTTCTAAGACACTGTAATGAGCAGAAGATCAGTGGTTGTCTGCATTTATAATTCATTTAACAAGTGTATGGATACAAGCAAAAGTATTGTGAGTATTTGTTTAATACATACACACTACTGATTTTGCTTGTGTCTTACATAATAGTCAGCAGATTAGTTTGTAGTCTCAAAAGTCAAGATAATGTGGTCTTTCGAATGATACCAGCAAATTGGTCCACATTTGGTCTGAGTTTGCAAAGTGATGCATTACACCAGAGACAAGCAAACAATTGTATTGATCTGGTGCTTGATTTTAGTCTAGATAGTAAATACATTACTCATGGTGTGTGATGTCCATACTAGTTGGGTGGGCAGATTTGGGTTAATCAAACCTTGAACACACAGGCTAAACAACAGTGGTTCTAAATTGAACCTTAAGGGTCATAAGGACATTTTGAAAAAGAAAATATATCTATTTCAACTTTTGTAGCCCGACAAAAGTCCTTTAAATGAAACAAAAAGATAAAAAAGAAAACACTCACAGCAGGTTACAGCAGTAAATCTGTGTTTAAACAGTGACCATTATGATTAACATTTGTGTTGCTTATTGTCTTACAATAAAAAAGACCATGTTTGTCTGTAAGTCTGTTCATCCTGAGCTGCGATGTGATTCAGTGCAGTGGTCCTTCCCTCTCTCCCTTCTGCACTTCAGGAAAGTGATGTCTGCCCCCAACTTGTTGCGGGTAGGAACAGCAGAAAACATCTTTGTGGAATGTCAAGATTGCTCCAAAGGTGATATCCAGGTCGAAATCAGGGTCATGAAACATCCAACCAAAACCACAAAGCTGGCAGACAAAACCGTCCTCCTTAATGAAGAAAACAAATTCCAGAACTTTGGAAAAATTACAGTAAAAAACAACTCTTACATATGTTCCGTACTGTATACTATAAATAATTTCCTTTTCATATTTTGCTTGCATTAATCACGTAATCTGTAGAAAATGTTTTTTCTATCAAGACCACAAAGAAATATATTAAGCTTTTATATTTGCTCATGGTATATCTGATTGTGCTCCTCCACAAATGTTTGTATCTCTGGTTTCAGATACCTGTCGGGGACTTCAGTAAGGATCCCAATGTGAAGCAGTATGTGTACCTGCAAGCTCACTTCCCTGGCCAAGTGCTAGAGAAAGTTGTCTTAGTTTCCTTCCAATCCGGTTACATCTTCATCCAGACCGACAAGACCCTCTACACCCCCGACAGCACAGGTGCGTCCAAATCACCTCTGAGAAACCCTTGTGATAAAGTCTCTCGGTACTCCAACATTTCTCCCGAGAAAATATATGACCACTATGTTTCAAGTGGTAAAATGTTATAATCTGTTGCAAAATTGAACAATAAACATGATGAACATTATGAACGAAGCTAAGCTAAGCTCGTGCCACAGCTGGGGAAGCAGTCCCCCTGTCACTGTCCTCTCGCCCCCGGGGTGGTGTCCGACACTACGGGGAAGGCGGGTCAGTAGGGGGGTCGGGTACGGTACCATTCTCACCGATCTCCCCAGCTACGGGGCGAACTGGGCACCTATCCCTAACCCTAATCCTCGGCTGGCGCCTAGCAGCTGATTTAGAACTGGTGGGGACACATACTGGGGATTTCCACTGGGTCCGTCAGCGGCGTGGAACTTCCTATCTGGTGCAATCTGCTCTGTTGAGCTTGTCGCGAGTTGGCAACGGCTCCGTCAAAAATAGAAATGCTACCTATTGAAAGCGCTGCGGCGCGGGAGCCGCTGCTGGGACGTTGCTGACACGCTGCTGAAACGTTCCCGGTGGAGACACTCTCATTGATTATAGTGTTACCTATCAGCTCCGGTGACCGCGGCGCAGCTGTAACGCGCCGCTGACGGACCCAGTGGAAATCCCCAGTAAGGGACATTAATTCGCTAGTGCTGATCAAGCACAATATTCATTTTTTTCAAAAATAGACTTCTTGAGATGAACTATCATTTTTAATGAAGTCTTTCAAGTGAGAGATATACATTAATAAACAATGAGAAGAGAAACATCTAAATTTGAGAAGTATTAGATTACAAACACCAATGAGTAAATCATCAATCCTCATATCCTTCTTAAAAACTCAGTCCTCTCTGAGAGCATCAAAGTTTGACTTCAACATTTTTTATTTTTTGAAATGAGTGACTGCATTACTAGCTACTACAGAAAAAGGCTTATTTTCACATAAGGGGAAAAGTAAATTCAAAACTCAAAACGTCTCTGTCTCAGTTCGTTACAGGATCTTTGGATTGACATCCAGTATGGAGCCTGTAGAGAGGGATGGGGCCACCCAAACTGATGCTTCTATTTCCATTGAGTTTGTGGTAATGCATTCTTTGTCTTTGATAGGCACAGAATTCAATATAATATTGAATTCAACTATCACTGTTTGACTGTAGGCTAGACAATTTCCATACTTTCCACCGTGTCTCCCTACATTCCTCTTAAATACCTAAATGACCATTGTTTCTTTCATTTCATTTCATCTGATACCCATCCCACCTCTCACTGTAAAATATGTATGTCTCCCTCTAGTGGTTGAGTTTCAGCCTCTTAATCAGAGGTAGACAAGAACATACAAACATGTTTAGTATCCAAGGGATCAGACTTATGAGTAGTACACACTTGTTAAAATATTGACATCATTCAATAAATGTAAACTGGCAATGCTCACTTTTAATGATTGTTCAATTATGCATTTTTAGACTCCTGAAGGCATAATTTTACCAGTTGATCCAGTCTCTCTGAAATCAGGCATGTACTCTGGAGTTTTCACATTGGGTGAAATTGCCAGGTGTGTATTTTATTTCTGCACAGTCTGTTTTTGTTGGCAGGTGTTAATGGGGATTTATGTATTTTTAACTTAACACTTCGGACTGGAAACTTTACAATGTCAAACCTGAATGTAACAAGTTAGCAGTTGCCAGGCAACCAGCGCAAACTCCAGGAAGTTTTCTTTTTTCTTTTTTCTGATTGAGACATGATACACTCGTGTATCTGGGGTTCATGTAATATGACCCAAGCTCTCAATGGCCGCCAATCTAATTCCTCCAAAACAAATATTGTAACATATCCACAGATACAGTACATAAACACAGGAAATATAATAATACACACACACACACGCACAAACACACACACACACACACACACACACACACACACACACACACATGCATAGCTGCATTAAATCAGAATATCTACAGAGGTAGACAACAGACAGGTAAACAGAGAGAAATATATAAATAATAGTTATAATTGTTGTAATTCTGTTACCTACAGACTGAGCCATGCCAGTTGTTTTCCTCTGTTTCCAGTCTTTTAAGCTAAGCTAACTTGCTGCTGGCTCCAATTTTATTTTATGTAGAGATATGAGAGTGTTTAATATCAATCTTCTGATGTAAATCTCCAGTTGCCCCTTTAAATCGTGTTTCAATCTGGATATTAATTGTAAATGAATCATAGTACTAAGTCTAAACAGGGGTAAAATAAAGGTATTGCAACTTTTCTAACTATTGTTTAGTCAGCCAACATAAATGTAGGGCACTAAAATGACTGTTAGCAGCTCATTTATGTATATCTTAACTTATAGAAGACATAAATAACTTCAGTCTGAGGTGTGGACTCCTGTGTTATGAATATTGTAACCTTTTACTGTGTGTGTGTGTGTGTGTGTGTGTGCATGTTTAGTCCTGGACTTTGGAAAGTGCTTGCCAAGTTTAACAGCAACCCACAGCAGAGCTACTCTTCACAGTTTGAGGTCAAAGAATACGGTGAGTCCCTCTTACTCAAACTGTTATTTAAATTGATTTACTTTTGATCCATTTAGACATCCAATAAAATGTTTCCAATTTTTCAGTGTTGCCCAGTTTTGAGGTCAAACTGATACCTGAGTTTGGCTTCTTCTATGTGGACAGCAAGGACTTTACCGTCGACATTAAAGCTACGTATGTGCAGGTTAATGTTTTGTGGATTTAGAAAATGGGCTTGATAAAGAATGTTAAGGGTGTTTTGACTATTCCTATTGAAACTCTTTCCTGTTTTTATTTGACTGTGGGCTTACAATGTCTTCTCTTTTGGTTTTAGGTATCTGTTTGGTAAAGAGGTGGATGGGACAGCCTATGTGGTATTTGGGGTTGTGAAGGAGGGTCAAAAGAAGAGCTTCCCCAGCTCTCTTCAGAGGGTGCCGGTGAGCAAATACTAACACTTTTGTTACACCACAAGCATAAAACTGCAGAACATGAAAACATTCTGGGATTTTACTGTCCATATGTCTACAGTTATAACTTTTACATTTCAGAGGGAGGTATTCATGTTCAGAATGAAACCAGAGTGACATAAGAATTTACATATCCAACAAAGTACCTACTGACCTACTAGGCATGGGATGATAACCGTGTTCAAGGTATACCGCGATTTGAAAAACCACAATAACCGAAACCGACAAATTTTCTGTCATACCGTTCCTAAGTTATGAGCGATTTTTTTGTCTGGTCAAAGACAGAAAGTGCTGGTCAAAGACAGGAAGTGGTGGTCAGAAATCCCTCAAGTGGTGCAGCTGCAGCATAGACTATCACAACCCCTCACACTGTCATTACAGTGTATATTCAGGTTAAATTAACATGTCTGTCTTTATTTTTCTTACTTTTAGGAACATTTTAGAGCTGTAATCGCAATACCGCCATACCGTGAAACCGTGATATTATTTCTTATGGTTATCATACCGCCAGAATCTCATACCGGCCCATGCCTACTACTACCTACATTTCTGTATTATATGGTGTTAGATAATACAGCAATAGTTAGATATGTGGTGTTATGCTTGCTCCCGAAAAAAACTGTGTGAATGGTTAGTCTCCCTCCTGATGAACAGGTTAACACCCCTGTGTGGTAGCTCCTGTCATCAGTGTATGAATGTGTGTGAATGTGACATGTAGTGTAAAAGTATGAGAGGCTGTTTAGGAAATAATTTATAGCTGCTCTCACATGTTACATCATACTCTCTTACAAACACTAGTATAGTCACACACACTTACTATCATACTCTCTCACATACACTACTATAGTCACACACACTTACTATCATACTCTCTCACATACACTACTATAGTCACACACACTTACTACTATAGTTACACACACACACACTTACTATCATACTCTCTTACATACACTACTATAGTCACACACACTTACTATCATACTCTCTCACATACACTACTATAGTCACACACACTTACTACTATAGTCACACACACTTACTATCATACTCTCTCACATACACTACTATAGTCACACACACTTACTATCATACTCTCTTACAAACACTACTATAGTCACACACACTTACTATCATACTCTCTCACATACACTACTATAGTCACACACACTTACTACTATAGTCACACACACTTACTACTATAGTCACACACACTTACTATCATACTCTCTCATATACACTACTATAGTCACACACACTTACTACTATAGTCACACACACTTACTACTATAGTCACACACACTTACTATCATACTCTCTTACAAACACTACTATAGTCACACACACTTACTATCATACTCTCTCACATACACTACTATAGTCGCACACACTTACTATCATACTCTCTCACATACACTACTATAGTCACACACACATACTATCATACTCTCTCACATACACTACTATAGTCACACACACTTACTATCATACTCTCTCACATACACTACTATAGTCACACACACTTACTATCATACTCTCTTACAAACACTACTATAGTCGCACACACTTACTATCATACTCTCTCACATACACTACTATAGTCACACACACTTACTATCATACTCTCTCACATACACTACTATAGTCACACACACTTACTATCATACTCTCTCACATACACTACTATAGTCACACACACTTACTATCATACTCTCTCACATACACTACTATAGTCACACACACTTACTATCATACTCTCTCACATACACTACTATAGTCACACACACTTACTATCATACTCTCTCACATACACTACTATAGTCACACACACTTACTATCATACTCTCTCACAAACACTACTATAGTCACACACACTTACTATCATACTCTCTCACATACACTACTATAGTCACACACACTTACTATCAAACTCTCTTACAAACACTACTATAGTCACACACACATACTATCATACTCTCTCACATACACTACTATAATCACACACACTTACTATCATACTCTCTCACATACACTACTATAGTCACACACACTTACTATCATACTCTCTCACATACACTACTATAGTCACACACACTTACTATCATACTCTCTCACATACACTACTATAGTCACACACACTTACTACTATAGTCACACACACTTACTATCATACTCTCTCACATACACTACTATAGTCACACACACTTACTATCATACTCTTTCACAAACACTACTATAGTCACACACACCTACTATCATACTCTCTCACATACACTACTATAGTCACACACACACTTACTATCATACTCTCTCACATACACTACTATAGTCACACACACTTACTATCATACTCTCTCACATACACTACTATAGTCACACACACCTACTATCATACTCTCTCACATACACTAATATAGTCACACACACTTACTATCATACTCTTTCACAAACACTACTATAGTCACACACACCTACTATCATACTCTCTCACATACACTACTATAGTCACACACACTTACTATCATACTCTCTCACATACACTACTATAGTCACACACACTTACTATCATACTCTCTCACAAACACTACTATAGTCACACACACTTACTATCATACTCTCTCACATACACTACTATAGTCACACACACTTACTATCATACTCTCTCACATACACTACTATAGTCACACACACTTACTATCATACTCTCTCACATACACTACTATAGTCACACACACTTACTATCATACTCTCTCACATACACTACTATAGTCACACACACTTACTATCATACTCTCTCACATACACTACTATAGTCACACACACTTACTATCATACTCTCTCACATACACTACTATAGTCACACACCCTTACTATCATACTCTCTCACATACACTACTATAGTCACACACACTTACTACTATAGTCACACACACCTACTATCATACTCTCTCACATACACTAATATAGTCACACACACTTACTATCATACTCTCTCACAAACACTACTATAGTCACACACACGTACTATCATACTCTCTCACAAACACTACTATAGTCACACACACTTACTATCATACTCTCTCACATACACTACTATAGTCACACACACTTACTACTATAGTTACACACACTTACTATCATACTCTCTCACATACACTACTATAGTCACACACACTTACTACTATAGTCACACACACTTACTATCATACTCTCTCACAAACACTACTATAGACACACACACTTACTATCATACTCTCTTACAAACACTACTATAGTCACACACACTTACTATCATACTCTCTCACATACACTACTATAGTCACACACACTTACTATCATACTCTCTCACATACACTACTATAGTCACACACACTTACTATCATACTCTCTCACATACACTACTATAGTCACACACACGTACTATCATACTCTCTCACACATACTACTATAGTCACACACACTTACTATCATACTCTCTCACATACACTACTATAGTCACACACACTTACTATCATACTCTCTTACAAACACTACTATAGTCACACACACTTACTATCATACTCTCTCACAAACACTACTATAGTCACACACACTTACTATCATACTCTCTCACATACACTACTATAGTCACACACACTTACTATCATACTCTCTCACATACACTACTATAGTCACACACACTTACTATCATACTCTCTCACATACACTACTATAGTCACACACACGTACTATCATACTCTCTCACACATACTACTATAGTCACACACACTTACTATCATACTCTCTCACATACACTACTATAGTCACACACACTTACTATCATACTCTCTCACATACACTACTATAGTCACACACACTTACTATCATACTCTCTCACATACACTAGTATAGTCACACACACTTACTATCATACTCTCTCACATACACTACTATAGTCACACACACTTACTATCATACTCTCTCACATACACTACTATAGTCACACACACTTACTATCATACTCTCTCACATACACTACTATAGTCACACACACCTACTATCATACTCTCTCACATACACTACTATAGTCACACACACTTACTATCATACTCTCTCACATACACTACTATAGTCACACACACTTACTATCATACTCTCTCACATACACTACTATAGTCACACACACTTACTATCATACTCTCTTACAAACACTACTATAGTCACACACACTTACTATCATACTCTCTCACATACACTACTATAGTCACACACACGTACTATCATACTCTCTCACATACACTACTATAGTCACACACACTTACTATCATACTCTCACATACACTACTATAGTCACACACACACTTACTATCATACTCTCTCACATACACTACTATAGTTACACACACCTACTATCATACTCTCTTACTAACACTACTATAGTCACACACACTTACTATCATACTCTCTCACATACACTACTATAGTCACACACACTTACTATCATACTCTCTCACATACACTACTATAGTCACACACACTTACTATCATACTCTCTCACATACACTACTATAGTCACACACACTTACTATCATACTCTCACATACACTACTATAGTCACACACACATACTATCATACTCTCTCACATACACTACTATAGTCACACACACTTACTATCATACTCTCTCACATACACTACTATAGTCACACACACTTACTATCATACTCTCTCACATACACTACTATAGTCACACACACTTACTATCATACTCTCTCACATACACTACTATAGTCACACACACATACTATCATACTCTCTCACATACACTACTATAGTCACACACACTTACTATCATACTCTCTCACATACACTACTATAGTCACACACACTTACTATCATACTCTCTCACATACACTACTATAGTCACACACACTTACTATCATACTCTCTCACATACACTACTATAGTCACACACACTTACTATCATACTCTCTTACATACACTACTATAGTCACACACACTTACTATCATACTCTCTCACAAACACTACTATAGTCACACACACTTACTATCATACTCTCTCACATACACTACTATAGTCACACACACTTACTATCATACTCTCTCATATACACTACTATAGTCACACACACTTACTATCATACTCTCTCACAAACACTACTATAGTCATATAAAAGTGCTTTGACTAGTAGAAAAGACTAGAAAATTGCTATATAAGAACAATCTATTTACTGTACCTTTCACCATGTAGATCAGGCGTGGTGCTGGACAGGTCACACTGAAGAGAGAGCACATCACAGAGACCTTTGATATCGCTGAGCTGGTGGACGATCCTTTGTATGTAGCTGTCAGTGTGCTGACGGAGAGTGGTGAGAAAGACACTTTTTCTATCTGTTCAGTATGTATGATCATGTGTGAATCATATGATTTATCAGCACAACAGTTTTCAAATTAATCTTAAATGAGTTTCCAGCACAAGAAAGTCATGTGACAAAAAGTAAGTCAGAAATTGAATGGATTTACAGCTTTTCTGTGTCAATTAGGCATGAATAAAACAAACGTAAAAAATCTTCAGTAATGTGTGTGTGTGTGTGTGTGTGTGTGTGTGTGTGTGTGTGTGTGTGTGTGTGTGTGTGTGTGTGTGTTTGTGTGTTTCACAGGTAGTGAAATGGTGGCGGCAGAGTTGAGAGGTATCAAGATTGTCACTTCACCTTATACCATCACCTTCAAGAAAACACCCAAATATTTCAAACCAGGAATGACATTTCATATGGCGGTGAAGTACACATTTACACATTTACATCTGCGCAAAATGAAACCAAGTTAATTTTCTTGAACATGAAACATTTCACAACTGAAACACAGTCACTGTTTGAGCAAATGACTAGTGCAATTCCTCAATCTGTGAAAAATTACACACTTCACTGATCTGTCTATTTGACAATGCTCACATAATCCTGAGGGATGTTTGCTCTTGATTGCATGCCAATATTCTGTGATGCAACGGGGCTATGCTGTTTACCAGAGAATGAAAGCATAGTTTATGATATGGCAATGATTGAAATAACTTTTAATAATTTTACCACTTGCCCATTCAGACAAGTAAATTGCTCGATTTACTAGCCTGACATGGGATTTTACTTAACTTGATGATTGTTGAACTATGAAGTCCTAAACTGGTAGCATTATGTTACCATTGATAAAATGTCTTTAAATGAGGTACTTCAGTGTTTTTCTGACTGTTCAGCTGTTTGTGTCTTGGATGGTAGGTTGAAGTTGTGAATCCTGATGAGACTCCAGCAAATCGTGTTAAGGTGGTTGTAAGCCATGATGATCATGAGGTGCAGGGCACCACTGCAGCCAACGGCATAGCTAAGCTTACCATCAATACAGTGGCAGGAAACAACAATCTGAGGATCACCGTAAGTCTCCAAAATGTTTTGAAAGTCTCAACCCTTTGGCATTACAGTCAGGTTTGGCAAATTAAAACATTTTTGAGCTAAAAGAAGAGTGAACATTAAGTTCACACTCATCAGGTGGCCAGAAACTTAACTCTAAATGAAGTGGTGAATGAATTAATGTAGTTCTGTTTCTGCTGGAAAAATGACTAGATCATGTTCTCTCAACTGATGTTCATCTGGCTATATGTTGTTTGTTGTATGTTCTTTCAATTGATTTTACTTTTTCGAGTCTGAGCTACACTAGTCAAGTATTGGACAGGAAAGATATTTCTTTATTTAACTGTGTTTGTGTATGTATACTTATCCATATGTTTTAATTGCAGGCAAAGACAGATGATCCTCGTATTTCACCTGAAAGGCAAGCAACAGCCACCATGACTGCTGACCCATATAAAACTGAAAGCAACAATTACATCCACATAGGTAAGGGTCCTCCTGTAACAACATCAAATAGTAAAAAGATGGTGTGAATGACAGTGCTGCCTTAACACAAAGCATAACATTGTTGTCTATAATATAATCACAAAGTGTAATTTCTGTAGGGGTGGATACAGCTGAGCTGAAAGTAAGAGATGACATGAAAATTGACCTCAACTTCAACGGGCAGCAAAACCATAATCAAGACATCACATACCTGGTGAGAGATGCTTTGCTCCTGTGCATTGTGCACATGCACATGTATTTGTTTGGCTTCACACAATGTGTGTATTATATGCATGCATTTTAGATAAGTGTTGCTGTTTAAATCTGTTCCCCTCAGATCCTGAGCAGAGGTCAGCTGGTGAAACATGGCCGTTTCAAGATGGATGGACAAGTAATAATTTCCCTGCAAGTTCCCATCCAAGAAGACATGCTGCCATCATTCCGTATCATAGCCTACTACCATACAAATGAAAATGAAGTGGTGTCAGACTCTGTTTGGGTGGATGTCAAGGACTCCTGTATGGGCTCGGTGAGGCACACAACACTGAAGTAGTTAAACTACTGAGATGGACAAAAGAAAACACCCACACTCAATATGATGAAGTTCTGTGATATAGTGTTGTAACTGCGTTAACAAATACAAATCTGCATGTTTCCTTCATTGTCCTTTCTTTGGTATCAACCACACACTTTTTGATATTTTTCCCTTCATTGCCCTTCATTTCACATTTAGCTGACGTTGGAATCAACAAGACCTGTTGCATCCTATAAGCCTCGAAACATTTTTGGTCTGAAGATAACAGGAGACCCAGGGGCCAAAGTAGGACTAGTGGCAGTTGACAAAGGTGTCTACGTCCTCAACAACAAGCACCGCCTCACCCAGAAAAAGGCAATTTCTATCTGTATTTTCTAAGCTATTTGAAAGGGAATTCATTTCAAATCTAAGTGTAAGGCATAAATAACTTATACATGTGTTCACTTTTCTGTATTTCTAAAGAACAAATTGGTACACAGTGTACAATTGTGTTAGTCACAATAAGTCACAATAAGATATTGTCATGCAGCAGATTTTTGGCCTGCAGTTTTTCATGTGTTTATTGATGCATCCATTTTACTTGAACCTTGTGTGTTTGCATTTTGCTGCTCAGGTGTGGGACACGGTAGAGAAGTACGATACAGGCTGCACACCAGGTGGAGGGAAAGACAGCATGAGTGTGTTCTACGATGCTGGGCTGTTATTTGAGTCTAGCACTGCTTCTGGAACCCCACACAGACTAGGTGACACTACTTATTCTGTAGTCTCATTGTTTTTCCTCCTTCTTATCTCATTCCATACATTCCCAACCAAACCCAGCTTTGGTGTGATCGCAAATGTGCACCTTGGTTTAGCTAATAATAATTTGCTTTAAAATCATTAAAAGGACATAGAGTGCAAATGAAAGATTAAAATGTAAAATGCTTTAAAAGAGCTCAATCATAAGCTCAGGAGAAGAGAAATGTTTTTAACCTGGATTTAAAAGTGTTCACTGTTCTGCTGGTAGTTTGTTCCAGTTGTGTGCAGCATAACAGCTAAAAGCTGCTTCACCATGTTTAGTTTGAACTCTGGGCTCAACTATCTGACCTGAGTCAGTAGATCTCAGAGCTCTGGGCTCAACTATCTGACCTGAGTCAGTAGATCTCAGAGCTCTGGGCTCAACTATCTGACCTGAGTCAGTAGATCTCAGAGCTCTGGGCTCGACTATCTGACCTGAGTCAGTAGATCTCAGAGCTCTGGGCTCAACTACCTGACCTGAGTCAGTAGATCTCAGAGCTCTACTTGGTTTATATTCTACTAACATGTCATTCATGTATTCTGGACCTAAACCATTCAGTGATTTGTAGACCAGTAGCAGAACTTTAAAATCTATTCTCTAGCTGACTGGGAGCCAGTGTAAAGACTTTAGAACTGACTGGGAGCCAGTGTAAAGACTTTAGAACTGACTGGGAGCCAGTGTAAAGACTTTAGAGCTGACTGGGAGCCAGTGTAAAGACTTTAGAACTGACTGGGAGCCAGTGTAAAGACTTTAGAACTGACTGGGAGCCAGTGTAAAGACTTTAGAACTGACTGGGAGCCAGTGTAAAGACTTTAGAACTGACTGGGAGCCAGTGTAAAGACTTTAGAACTGACTGGGAGCCAGTGTAAAGACATTAGAACTGACTGGGAGCCAGTGTAAAGACTTTAGAACTGACTGGGAGCCAGTGTAAAGACTTTAGAACTGACTGGGAGGCAGTGTAAAGACTTTAGAACTGACTGGGAGCCAGTGTAAAGACTTTAGAGCTGACTGGGAGCCAGTGTAAAGACTTTAGAACTGGAGTAATGTGCTCTGATCTCTTTGTTCTGGTTCAAACTGGAGCTGCAGCGTTCTGAATGAGCTGCAGCTGTTTAATGCTTTTTTGTGGGAGTCCAGTCAGAAGACCGTTACAGTAGTCGAGTCTACTTGAGATGAAAGCATGAATCAACTTCTCCTTGTCTGTTTGAGACATAAAACCCTTCACTCTGGATATGTTCTTAAGCTGATAGAAGCTGTTTTGGTGATTGATTTGATGTGACTGCTGAAGGTCAGATCTGAGTCTATCAGCACGCCAAGGTTTCGGACTTGGTCCGTAGTTTTTAGAGAGAGTGACTCCAGATGTTTACTGACAGCAATCCTCTTCTTTTTATTGCCAAAAACAATGACCTCAGTTTTGTCCTGATTTAATTGAAGGAAATTTTGGTTCATCCAATTAGTTACTTGCTCTAAACAGTGACACAATGACTGTATTGGACTGTAGTCATCTGGAGACAGTGCTAGGTATATCTGTGTGTCATCTGCATAACTGTGATAGTCTACATTAGAGGTCAGCAAAGACACAATTTTCAGGGGTTACTTTTCCCACAGTTGTTTCATCCTAATTACATTATATTTCATAAAAATCCAACAAATAATATATGCAATAAATATATGCAATAATGACCTCTGAATCTGTCTTCATCAGCACCACGTCACAGACACCATGCAGTATTCAAGCCTAAATTTAACACTGTTGAGTTCTGTTAAAGATCTGGTATGTGTTGCTTTTCCAGAATTGAAATGTCCAGCCCCCAGCAGGAGGAAACGAGCCGCTACTATAACAGAAGTCATAACCAGCTTAAGTAAGAACCATAGTTCAAATTACCCAATAATCAAATATTCAGTCTCCCTCTGCCACACAGCTCTCTGAAATGTTTGTAATTACAAACAATATTTGTTTTTGCAATTCTGTGTATCAATGGAACGATTTAAACACAATTCATGTTTCTGTTTTTGTTGTGTAAATGTATTTTCATTTTACAAACATGTTTATATTTTTAATAACTGTGCAGTTGTCCATCACCCTCTTCTTGCTCTCTATACCATCTCACCTCCGCCTCTCTCCTTCCGCAATCTTCCTTCTTTCCAGCAAGTCAGTATAAAAAAGGACTACAACGTGACTGTTGTTTGGATGGCATGAAGGACACCCCCCTTTCATACACCTGTGAGGTGCGCAGCGAGTACATCACTGATGGTACAGTCTGTGTCGAGGCCTTCCTGCACTGCTGCAAGGAGCTGGAAAGTCAGCGAGCTGAGAGGAAGCAGGACAGCCTTGTATTGGCTCGCAGTAAGAGACAGGTCTTGCTATCCATGGTCATAGAGGTAGTTAGAAAATAACCATTGTCTCTCAGTGAAAAGCTTTTTTAAATCTATGCATCAGGTGAGGAAGATGACAGTTACATGGACAGCAATGACATTGTTTCCCGCACCAAGTTCCCAGAAAGTTGGCACTGGCTACCTATTGACCTACCTGCTTGCCCTCCAAGAGACCCTAACTGGTGAGGCAACAGAAATATACAAACTAAAAAATCATGCCACAGCTAAAATTTTGGATATCAAACTGCCCAATTGCCTTAATTGATGAGTCAACTGACATCTGTAAACACACACAAATACACTGATAACTAATTTCATGACACCATTTTAAAGTCCAATTTTAAAGACTTTATTTAAAGTCACCTTTTACCTGTCAACCTGATTACACTTTTCTATGTTTCAGTACTGCCACATCTTTTGAGCAAGATATTCCTCTGCAAGACTCCATCACAACCTGGCAGTTCACTGGCATTAGTCTTTCAAGAACTCATGGTGACGATTCAGTGACTAAAATCTGTCTTGTGTTTTAATTTGTGTGCCTAAAAAACCAAAAGCCTTCTATTGTACTGTCTCTATATCCCCCACATTTTTTTCTTCTGTTGTTTTTAAAAAAATCCCTTCCACCTTTAAGGAATCTGTGTTGGCGAGCCATTAGAGGTAATTGTAAAGAAAGAATTCTTCATTGATCTCAGGCTGCCTTACTCTGCTGTCCGTGGAGAGCAGATAGAAATTAAGGCAATTCTCCACAACTACAGCCCAGACTCTATCACGGTAAGTCTATACCACTCTGCTCTGGTGTTTTGTATCTTTCAGCAAGCCTATGAGACCATGATATTTTAATGGAGAGTTTGCCATCAGAAGGGCAAAAACAATAATAAATATTGAACCAAAATACAACATGTGGCAAAAAGGGAGATTATAAATGAAAGTAATGCATGAAGCAATCTTTTCTCCCGTCAATATTCACTGTTACCTTTCCATTCAAGATCAAATTGATCCTCGGGGAAACAGTTTAAAGCATTGCATTTTCTTCAAATGGGGACTACATTGTTAAATTACTTAAACTAATACTGATCATTATTATAACTTATAATGATGCAAGTCCCTATTTAAAGGTGCAGTGTATAGAATCTAGTGGCAAGTAGCAGAACATACTTAGCAGAAACAGAATATTTTATTAATAGATGTGTTTTAATTTTTGTATAACGTACCGTACCGTCTTCTTCCACTTATCTGGGGTCAGGTTGCGGGGGCAGCAGCTCTTCCCGGGGGATTTGTATAATCACCCGAAAATAAGAACTGCTTGTTTTTGTAACCTTAGAATGAGCGCTTTATATCTACATAGGGACCTCCTCTTGAATTGAGGCCACCATGTTGCACCCTTATGATGGAAAACAAACATGGAACCACGTTTCCCTTGCCCAGATGCGGGTCACCGGGGCCCACCCCTGGAGCCAGGCCTGGGGGTGGGGTTCGGTGGCGAGCGCCTGGTGGCCAGGAGGACAGCCCAAAGAGGCAACATGGGACTCCTTTCCCATGGACTCACCACCCGTAGGAGGGACCAAAGGGATCAGGTGCACTGTGAGCTGGGCGGCAGCTCAAAGCAGGGACCTTGGCACTCTGTCCCTCAGCATAAGGGGGTCCATATGTGCACTTGGCACCAGGACACCCTAGGCCGCAGTTTGATGATTGACTTTGTAGTCGTGCTGTCGGACTTGCGGCCGCATGTCTTGGACACTCGGGTGAAGAGAGGGGCGGAGCTGTCAACTGATCACCACCTGGTGGTGAGTTGGCTCCGATGGTGGGGGATGCCGGTCAGACCTGGCAGACCTAAGCGCATTGTGCCTCCATTGTCAAGGCGGCCAACTGGTGCTGTGGCCGTAAAGTGGTCGGTGCCTGTCGTGGCGGCAATACCAAAACCCACTGGTGGACACCGGCAGTGAGGGATGCCGTCAAGCTGAAGAAGGAGTCCTATAGGGCCTTTTTGGCCTGGGGGACTCCAACAGACTGCAGCTGTGGTGGTCGCTGAGGCAAAAAGGCAGGAGTTTGGTTGGGTGGCTTCGAAGAGGTTCAGGACCACTGTCCGGCGTCTCAGGAGGGGGAAGCAGTGCACCGTCAACAGTGTGTACAGTGGGGGCGATGCGCTGCTGACCTCAACTCAGGCCCTGGATGTTGTGGGGCTGTCATGGTTGACACAACTCTGCAGCATCATGTGGACAACGGGGGCAGTGCCTCTGGATTGGCAGACTGGGGTGGTGGCCCCTCTTTTTAACAAGGGGGACCGGAGGGTGTGTTCCAACTATAGGGGAATCACACTCCTCAGTCTCCCTGGTAAGGTCTATTCGGGGGTGCTGGAGAGGAGGGGTCCATCGGATAGCCGAACTTTGGATTCAGGAGGAGCGTGGTGAGAATTTTGTCTGGGTTGTGGAACTGTGGACCAGCTCTCCACCCTCTGCAGGATCCTTGAGGGTGCATGGGAGTTTGCCCAATCAGTTCACATGTGTTTTGTGGACTTGGAGAAGGCATTCGACCGTGTTCCTCGGGGAGAACTGTGGGGGGTTGTCCGGGAGTATGGGGCTTTTTGCAGATGATATGGTCCTGTTTGCTTCATCATACCGTGACCTCCAAATCTCACTGGATCAGTTCGCAGCCGAGTGTGAAGCGGTCGGGATGAGAATCAGCACCTCCAAATCCGAGTCCATGGTCCTCAACCGGAAAAGGGTGGAGTGCACTCTCCGGGTCGGGGATTAGATTCTGTCCCAAGTGGAGGAGTTCAAGTACCTCGGGGTCTTGTTCACAAGTGAGGGAAGGATGGAGCATGAGACCGACAGGCGGATTGGTGCGGCGTCTGCAGTAATGCGGACTCTGCACAGATCCGTCGTGGTGAAGAGAGAGCTGAGCTGAAAGGCAAAGCTCTGGATTTACCAGTCGATCTTCGTTCCTACCCTCATCTATAGTCTTTGGGTAGTGACCAAAAGAACAAGATACAAGTAGTAGGTATTATAGTAGCTGTATTGAGTTTCCTCCGTTGGGTGGCTGGGCTCTCCCTTAGAGATAAGGTGAGAAGCTCAGTCAGAACCAGCAAACCAAACACTGGCGAGAGAGGGAGAGAGAGAGAGAGAGAGAGAGAGAGAGAGAGAGAGAGAGAGAGAGAGAGAGAGAGAGAGACTATTTTTGTGAGAACACAACTCCACAGGCAGTGATAATCTAACAATCTGACTTCTTAACAACCAAAATGTAAATTATTACTATTTTACTCAACAGCTGTTTTCCCTGCTGAACAGAGCCTGCTCTGTCTGCTGGTTTAGTTCAGTCCATTTTGATCCTCCATAAAACAAATAATTCGAACAGTTAAACTGTGTGCATATCATGGTCCCTTTTTAAAACTTCATCCTCCTCTCCTTCATGGTGGCAAACCTGCCAACCACTTTGTCCTTGTCAGTATTTATGTCCCACTCCGCACGCAGCAAAATGACATTAGACAGTCTGGCGTCATCCATGCACGAGCGTAAATATGTTTTTAATGAGGCACAGACGGCTCAAACTCTGTTCAGCACTGGCACTACTGCTGGGCATAGACATATATATGTCTATGCTACTGGGTACATAGCCTACTTTCGTGCTTCCGCATTCCTATAATGCATTGCGGTGAATAGAGTAGTATTAAAATTTTCTGTTAAGTTTGGCGTTTTTCTAAAATTCAAATGTTACTCTATGATTTATGTAGTTTAATGTGTCTGCTTAGTTTTTTTGTTGGTATTTGTAATTCCTGTGTTGGTTTGCCATTGTCACCATGAGTGAAGTAACTGTTACATTTCATCACTCAAAGAATCATCACTCCTTAACAACTTTTCTTACTGAACCAGCTTCTTGTGAGATGCTAGCTCAGTCAAGAAAGCCACATGGACTTATGTCAATCAATCTTTATTTGTATAGCGCCAAATCAAAACAAAGTTATCTCAAGGCACTTTACACATAGAGCAGGTTCTAAACCAAACTCTTATACTGGTTGATCACTTCATGATTTCAAACCCATGGACACTTACCAGAGTTTGCTTATTTTAGGATATTTTGTCAAGTAAAATGATCTTGCTGCATGGACAGATCATTTCACTCGCATTGAGTCAGTTTCTGCTGGAATTAAGTATTTTTTCCTATATTTTAGCTGGCCTTTTTCGCAGTGTGTACCTCATTTTCTTTCTCCATCTTTGCTTTGCTTTCAAGGTGCGTTTGGATCTGATTGAGAGAGAGCATGTGTGCAGTTCAGCATCTAAGAAAGGAAGGTATCGTCAAGAGGTTCAAATTGGTCGAGAAACAACACGATCTGTACCCTTTATTATTATTCCTATGAAGACAGGAGAATACCAAATAGAGGTCAAAGCAGCTGTTAAAGACGCATTTTTCAGCGACGGAATCATGAAGTCACTGCGGGTGGTGGTAAGAGGCTTTCAGTGATTTGCATACAATCTGTACTGTTGCCCTACGTAGCCACTTCATTGAGATCAATGTCATATTAGTCATCGTCAGTAAAGGGAAATACTCATCTTTTGGGGCTTAATTTTGATCCATATGAAAAAAACTTGTTTGCTGTGTATCAGTCTTTTTAAATGCAACTGGAAATAAGAAAACAGAAATAACAACTAACCTTTGTTTTTCAGCCTGAAGGGGAACTGGTTAAATCTCCTAAAATTATAACTCTGAAACCTGAAGGTTTGTGTGATCATTTTTAACCATTAAATTGCTACAGTATGGGCACAACCAGGGGTATTAATCAAGATATTAATAATAAGTAGCAGAAGAAAGAAGGCAGGAGAACGAGACCTGTAATCAATTCCTGCAATAACCGTTCTGACCCTCTGTGGCAATTCATTTAACAGTTTTTGGAGTAGTAGCCTAATGAAAAACAAAACATCAAACGTAAATTACACTGGTGTTTTTTATTATGGCAGCGCTGTCTGCTCAAGACTGAAGTCACACTTCAGATTTAACATTGTACATAGGCTATACAATGCATGTGTGACTTGTGTGTGTGAATCTAGGCCTGTATTATTGTAAATTGGTACGACTTGTGTGTGTGTGTGTGTGTGTGTGTGTGTGTGTGTGTGTGTGTGTGTGTGTGTGTGTGTGTGGTTATGAGAAAGAAGCAGTACAGCAAACACTATAAATGTTGTTGGTGATGTTGATTTTTTATAACTGATTAGCTATAGTTTTCATATCTGGCAACTCATAAAAACAGCCCCCCCCATTCAAAAAATCTCCACTACACCACTGACAACAAAGTAATAATTTAGTAATATGTTTTCATCACTTTTTACTAATCCTCCAACTTGCTCATGGTGTGTCCATTTAGGTGGTACACAAGAAGAAATTCTCAACAGTGGTATTCCAAAAACAGAATTGGTTCCAAACACACCTACTCACACAGTGATCTCTGTGACAGGTGAGATGTTGTTTGGGCATGCCATATGATACAGTGCCTGAACAAAAAACTTTGTAAACTGTTACTGTTGTATGTGTATCACTGACAATGACTTCACTAGTTGTGCAGGACTTTTACATGTTTGTTTGGTTGTTTCTTCTAGTGGATCTCTAATGGTTTAGTTTCTGTGTGTGTGCATGCAGGGAGAGAGCAAGTAGGTGCACTGGTGGAGAATACCATTGGTGGGAAGTCAATGGGTAGTCTGATCTTCCAGCCCTCAGGCTGTGGAGAGCAGAACATTGCCAAAATGACCCTGCCTGTCATCGCGACCACGTATTTGGACAAAACCAACAAGTGGGAAGCTGTGGGCTTTAATAAGCGCAATGAAGCTCTTCAACACATCAAAACTGGTGGGCAAACATAGATACAACAAATAACACATAAAGCTTGGGGTTGGATTTTATAATTCTGATTTTGGCAGGGCTTGAATCAAAAATGCATACTGCCCCTGCCCCACCGATCTGGGACAGGAACACTCAGAATATGGGTTAAGTGCAACACATAGACTATAGCAGTTTTCACTGGGACAATCAACATTACTTGGAAAGTGCCATAATTGCAGAAAAGAAAACATGAATGTAAATGAGGAACCCAATTTAACGAGGCTCCTCAAATTGAGATCCATTGGATAAAATGAGCTGAAAAGCAGTCAGTGAAAAGGTTGTGTATTTTGGTTGTGTCCAGGCTACAAGAACCAGCTTAACTACCGTAAGGGAGATGGTTCTTATGCTTTGTGGGCCGATCCACAAAGTAGCACCTGGTGAGGCATCAAACATTCATGAACACATATTCAAATGTTTGCTCATCCTCCTTTTACTGAGATTTTGACTTTGTGAGGATGTATTTTATGTGACAATAAATGAAAGTAAACTTTTACACCCTCTCCTCTGCTCTCTAAGGCTGACAGCATATGTTGCCAAGGTGTTTGCCATAGCCCAAAGTTTGGTGGACATAGAAACAAATGAGATCTGTGGCGCTGTCAAGTTTCTGATTCTACATGCACAGCTACCTGATGGCATGTTTAGAGAAGTTGGACGAGTGAGCCAAGGACAGATGACTGTACGTACACTCATTTCAGTTACATCAGTCATTAATTGATGCTGAAACAATTACTAATCACATCACTATGATCTTGCATTACATTACAACATTACATTACATTACAATAAACAAATAGATGTTTATTCTGCTGATATTGATGATAATGATGTTCCAACAACTGTGTTTATGTGTGATGTTCAGGCTGCAGATTCAGATGCCTCCATGACAGCTTTCTGCCTCATTGCTATGCAGGAGTCACGCACGCTATGTGACACCACAGTTAATGTGAGTACCTCACCATTAACATATTTTTCCCTCAGCAGGTTTATTTTTTCATTCTGTGCGGGATCTCGCGCGACCACACAGTATTTCAGTGATCGCACGAGATTTCGACGATGTTTACAGCTTTAGTAGTAGCAGCAGAGTAAAAGCCATCAGGTAAGTGTTATTTTAATAAACTCCTGGTGTACTTACAAACTTTCCAATGCATGGATTTATGAGTAAGACCCTATTTATACTACTGTAGAAGTTTGATAATAATCCAGGCATTATTAGTGGGGTAATTTACAAGATACACTTTTGGTTCCATTAGGGCCTGTACTAAACCATTTGGCTGATAGCTCTCTAACTATTTTGCGACCAAATGAAAAAAAAGGGCAAAGAAGATAGTAATAATCTAACAATCTAACATATACTGTAGACTGGATACTGAAAATGAGTTGCTGTCTTCTCCCCTATTTTAAAGTATCTTGTGTTCACTAACATTTCTTCTACCTCCTTCCCTCATCTCCCCCAACTTTCCAGAGTATGCCAGGCAGTATAGCCAAAGCTGTTGCCTACCTGGAAAAGCGTCTGCCTCATCTCACCAACCCATATGCTGTTGCCATGACATCATATGCCCTGGCCAATGAAAACAAACTGAACCAGGACATACTCAACAATTTTGCTTCCTCAGGTGGTGTCACACAACATCATATTAAACATATTCAGAAACAGCATCTATAGATTTAATGTTATGGCAGATAAAGGAATATCAGTGAACACATTAGACATTAAAAACTGCAGTACAGAAATACCAACAATATGTTGGATGTAATTAAGAAACAGTATCACTTTTACATAGATTGTCCATCATAGCAAATTATTTCAACATTGTTCATGACATTCAAAAGCAGTGGAAGTATTCAGATCCAAGAAATGCTGTTGTCTAAGAATATGCCAAATAAAATACTCCAAACTATAATAATACTACTACAATTAATAGTATTTATTTATTTTTTTTTTTTTTTTTAAACAGAATTTATTGATTTTTCAATAAACATAATATACATAATATATGCATAACAACAACAGCATATGAAGTGCAATCCAGCAAAGAAAGGAGATGTTCCAATACATCACATTATACAGTACAAGGGCATCATGTCACAACAGTGTTAATACGGTAATACGAGAAGTTTAGGGTGAGAGAAAAAAAAAAAAAAAAAAAAAAAATGTACATGTAGGAGAAGAGAAAATCCAAAGTGTTCAAGTTGGCCGTGGCCAACGTAATGGCTGTTGACCTTTCAGTAATAAATTAGTCAGACTCCCAGGCAAATAATTAAATAAAGGGGACCATATTTGGGTAAAAGACCTCTCATTACCTTTCAGAACAGCACTAAGTCTTTCGTGAGGAAGAATCCTGAATATTTCTCTGTACCATAGAGTGATAGTAGGCGGTTGGTCTTTAATCCAGTTAATCAAGATGCACTTTCTAGCCAACAATAGTAATTTGTCACAAAGTTTGTACTGATTAGGTGTTAGGGCTACATCTTTGGAGGGCAAGCCTAGAATAAAGAAACCCGGGTCCCTTTTGACCTGCACCTGGAAAATACCTCTCAGCTCCTGCGAGATCATACCCCAAAATCTTTTAATTAATTTACACTGCCAAAAGTAGTGATAGTATGTTCCAACCTCCCTTTTGCACTTGTTACACAAAGGTGAGGTCTGGCGATCCATCTTATTTAATATATAGGGAGTTATATGAAGTCGGTGTAATATTTTATATTGTGTCTCCCTCAGCCTGTTACATGTAAACGTGGACCTAATTACTTTAATGGACTCTTGCCAATCATCCTCGATGTACTCTGTGCCAAAGTCACTTTCCCACCTCTGAGTGATACTTGAAATGTGACCCGGGCTGAGGGAGTGTAGTAGTGCGTAAAAGGCAGAGATAAAATGGGTGATGTTGTGGCGATTAATAAGGAACCGCTCTACATCATTGTACATGTCTGCATCGGGCGGAGGTATTCTCCTAGAACCAACAAAGTGTCTAATCTGTAAGAAACCATAAAAATGTTCCCTGGGGATGTTAAACTGTGACTGCAGTTGTTGAAAAGTCATTAGCACCCCTTCATGATATAAGTCTCCAATCACCCGCACCCCGTTTTCATGCCATGTGTCAAAAATATTGGAGGAGAGACCCGGGATAAAATCCCTATTCCTTATGATAGGAGTCAAAAATGAGGCAGGGCTCCCTCTACCTATGTATTTGCAGATTTCCTGCCAGACTCTAATGGAGTTGTATACAATCAGGTTATTCTTGATATCACTGGGCAATTTTGTTAAACCCCCCACGACCAAACTCCATAGAGAGGAAGGTATCGAGCACCATGCATCTAAGCAAGGTTTGGATTCAATATGGGCATGCAGCCATTCCCATAAGGACCGTGCATGGCATGCCCAATTGTAAAAAATTATGTTGGGCAGGGAAAGGCCTCCCCTGTCAGACAGCAGCTGAAGAGCGCTTATCCTCTGTCTTGGCCTCTTTCCATGCCATATGAATCTTGAGAATGCCCTTTCTATATCCCGAGCAACTTTCTTGGATATCCATAGAGGCAGCATTTGGAGGGGGTACAGGAGTCGGGGGAAGATGTTCATTTTAATCAAACTAATGCGACCCATGAAGGATATAGGAAGATCCTGCCATCTATTTAGATCATTTTTTATTTTAGCCGATATTGGGGCAAAGTTAAGCTTCCAAAGCTCTGTCAAGTCTGGTGACACCTTTATACCGAGGTAAGTGAAGCCTGTAGGGGACCATTTGAAAGGGCAGCTGGGAGGTAAAGTTTGCTCAGCTGCCCCGCATAGTGGCATTACCTCTGACTTGCCATAATTGATTTTGTAACCCGAAAAGGAGCTGAAATCCTGAATAATAGAGAGGATGGCTGGGATCGATTCTTCTGGCCTTGTCAAAAACAACAAAATATCATCAGCATAGAGTGCGATTCTGTGGTCAACCCCCCCAACTGACAGGCCATGCACATCTGGGTGCTGCCTTATAGCCTCAGCTAGGGGCTCAAGTGCCAGCGCAAAGAGCAACGGAGATAGAGGGCAGCCCTGCCTCGTCCCTCTACGCAGTGGGAATGGCGATGACTGCAAACCATTTGTTATGACACAGGCATTTGGGGAATTGTACAGTGTTTTAACCCATCCAAGAAACCCCCCTCCCAACCCAAACCTATCCAATACATCAAATAAAAATTCCCATTCGACCCTATCAAATGCCTTTTCAGCATCAAGAGATATGGCGAATGCTTTGAGTTTATTTTGGTTTGAATACTGTATCACATTCAGCAATCTTCTTACATTTGTATGGGAGAATCGGTTCTGGATGAATCCAGTTTGGTCTGGGTTTATGAGAGATGGCAGAATCGCTTCCAATCTAGTTGCGAGAACTTTGGAGAGCAGTTTACTGTCCACTCCAATTAAACTGATGGGTCTAAATGAACCGCAGACATCAGGGGGCTTATCTTTCTTTAGAATGAGAGTGATATTTGCCAAGTTGAGCGTTGGGGGAAGATGTCCATTCTCAAAGGAGTCCAAAAACATGTCAGTAAGTGGCTCAACTATGAGGTGACTGAGCTTCTTATAGAATTCTGGACAGAGACCGTCAGGTCCTGGTGCTTTTCCGCTCTTGAGGGAGGTTATAGCCTCCAGGACCTCCTTTTTAGTGACTGGTGCAGATAATTTCTCTCTCTGCTCCTCTGACAGGGATGCAAATGGTAACCTATCAAGAAATTCCCCTCTCCTCCCCTCAGATGAAAAACACTCAGATGAGTATAACTTCTCATAGAATTGCCTCATGATTCTATTGATGTCTTTATTTTTGTAATACCTAGCCTGGCTGTCATCCAGCAGAGATGGTATCGTATTTGCCTCTATCCTACCTTTAGCTAGTCTTGCCAACAGTCGGCCAGGTTTGTTTCCTGACTCATAGAGTCTGTGTCGAGCAAAGAAGATAGTAGACTCTGCTTTTCTTGTTAACAGCTGGTTTAAGGCGGAACGGGCAGCCTCCAGGTTTTTAAACAGAGTTTTAGTAGGTGAGCCTCTAAATTGTACCTCGAGCTGTTTAATTGTATCCTCTAGGTTAAGTTGCTCTTTAATAGCAGCTTTTTTTTGGGCTGTGGTATAGGATATAATACACCCCCTCAGGTAAGCTTTGGCAGTTTCCCAAAGCAGGGAAGGACTAACACCTGGGGTTTTATTCGCAGTCAAAAAAACATTCCACTGTTCAGTGATATAGTCGATGAAGGGAGGGCTACTCAATAGAGAGGGGTTCATCCTCCATTGTCGGGGGGAAGGGTCACTAAATAGTATTTATTAAGTAAAAGTACAGAAATATTATCAGCTGATACTATAGACTGGCTGCTTCTAGAGTGTAATATGATGATAGCATATTGATAGTATAATACATTGTTTTATTACTAACAAGTACATTTAAGAATATTTTAATGTTGTAGTTTGATTCATCAATGTTGAGCCAATTTTATTTACTTTGCGTTGGTAGTAGTAGTAATAATGCAGCATCATAATCAGCCTTTACTTTACTGTTGACTTAGGAGCACATGGGCTCCTTTGTCTGCTGAGAGGCACCAAATGGAATCAGGGAGGCCTGATTTGACTTTTCCTTTGCCGCTCAAACAAAGGAAACCTCAGACCCTTCCCCCAGGCCTAATGACCCCGTATCCGCCCCTCCTGTTTCTTTCACACACACACACTCACACACACACCCCTGCCTGTTTGCACAGATTTACTCATACACAGCGCTGGTTTAGTGTTTGTCTATGAGTCATATAGTAGTAGGACAGTTTATAACTGGTCATTGGTTAACTTGTTGACTGATGGTTGGTAATACATTGTTAGAAGTGTCTTGTGATTATTGTGCATAGATTGAGGCTAATTTAACTGTTTGGTTAGTGTTCCCCAAATTGGTGCCCCAATTGAACAATTAGTATTGATTATGCTTTAATTTCCTTTTAATAATTAATAATTATTTATGATCATTATTAATTGTTATTATTAACCAAACACTCCCTTCCACTCCTAGAGTAATAATTATAATAATAATGACAATAACAATATCAGTGTCATAAATGCCTTATCAGTCAGACTTTTTATTACATTTTTCACATATTAATCTGTGTGTGATTCAGAGTTAGACCACTGGCCTGTACCTAAGGGAGATGTCTACACCCGGGAAGCCACAGCTTATGCTCTTCTGGCTTTGGTCAAGGCTGAGGTGAGCATGTCCTAATTATGTGTGTTTCACCAGTGCATCATGTTACAGAAAACATACAACAGAGTCTTTATTCCTATTACTTCACCTGAAGGGCTGACGGTTGGTAAAGAGAGGTACTTCCCTGACTGGATACTGAAGTCAGTGAAATGTCTGTTGGTAATGTCAAATGTAAAAATAAAGCAGACATTATGTTTTATTGTGATTGTTTGTATCAGACAAGTTTCAAGTCTCTTCAAGATGACATAAAAATGTATACTTGGCTTTAGAAAGTGACAGGAAATAACTAAAATAATATAGTTACACAGATTTCAACCCTTTTCTTCGCTTCTCTTAAGAACTTTGAGAATGCTGAACGTGTTGTGAGATGGTTCAACAAACAGCAGTCTGTGGGTGGAGGCTTTGGATCAACTCAGGTAACAGACTTCTCTGTCAACCTTGATACTGTGCATTTACATACCATTCATTGTGCTGCAGTTTTTTTAAGGTCAACTGGGCTCAAGTTCACCCCCCCCCCCCCTCACTCTTTGTCTCTCCAGACCACCATGATAGTGTATCAGGCTATAGCTGATTACTGGACAAGTGCACAAGAACCAGACTATAATCTGGATGTGGACATCCTGTTGCCTATCAAGTCAGACCCTGACAAGTACAACTTCAACAATGACAACCACTATGTCACAAGAACATCTAAAGTGAGACACACAATCATTACGCCCAAACACACAGGGCACCATTTTACCCATCATGCCCTCTGCTTTCTGTGTGTGCCTTCCCTGCTGACCTGTGTGTGTGCATATTTAAATCCCAACAGATGAATGATATAAACCAGGATATAAAAGTCACTGCCATGGGCTCAGGAGAAGCAACGGTGAAAGTAAAAATATTTTTGTTCTGATCATCTGTTGTTTATTAGTGTGTCCTTTTGGAATTCCAAATTATTTCATTTGTCAAACTGAATTCAATATTAAGATGTACTTGTGTCAATGTGACAGATGGTGTCGCTGTATTACCGTTCACCTAAAGAAGAGGAGAGTGACTGTCAAAAGTTTAACCTGTCTGTGCAGCTCATTAAAGGCAAGTTGATGACCTGTCTCTTCCTCTTCATATATTACTCTGTTGCTTTTTACTTTTCTTAAATGATAAAAACTCTAACATAGTAATGCTCTAATGATTTGCTGTTCCAGATAAAATGGATGAGGATGAGATGGTATACAAGCTGACAATAAAGACTTTGTAAGTACAATCAAGAAGTCATAATGACCAGTGTTTCAGTAACAAATGGCGCTTTTCCACTACACAGTTGTAGCACGACTCACCTCGACTCGGGTTTTTTTGTGTGTTTCCACTAGGGATAGTACGGAAGCTCATTGCATTCACTGGATAAAAAAAAATTTGACACCTTATCTCGTAATTACGAGAAGAGATCTCAGATAGGGATAGAGATAAGGTGTCTAAAAAAATGTTTTATCCAGTGAATGCAATGCGCTTCCATAGGATAGTACCTGGTACCTGGTACTTTTTTAGTACCTGCTCTGCTGAGGTTCCAAGCGAGCCGAGCCGATACTAAATGTGACGTCAACAGACTGCCGGCCTCTGATTGGTCAGAAGAGTTGTCGCTGGAAGAGTCATGAGCCGTCCCACACAAGAATCAAACCCGGCATTTTTAAATACCGGCAACAGTGTTACAGCCATACGACTCAATTTTGTTGCTTTGTGTGAGACAGAAAGACACATACAGCAGCAAGTACACCACTGCCTCCATGTCCTCCATTGTTAATGTGTTTGTGTCGCGCAGGCACGTGCACACATAGGGCCCTAGGGGTGCTTGAGCCCCTGCCCTTTTTATAATCATGTGCACGTCCCTGGTGTCGCGTATAAAACAAAGTTACGGCAGTATTGCGGAGCCGTGCTATGACGACCCCGCCCACGAACCGAGCCGAGTCAAGACCAGCCGAGTAGTGCTAGAACTGTGTAGTGGAAAAGCGCCATAACATCAGCAATGATTTTTACCTGCCCTGCCCCTCAGGGCCCTGATTCATTTCTTCGTTATCAACTCTCCCTTTTCTTGCATCAGAAAAATACGAGCCCAAGAGAAAGATCTGAGTGTTTTCCCTAATTTAAAATGTTATTTGAAGCATCTGTAATCTTTAAGGATATTTGATTCGATATCTGATATTAGATTTTTTTTAAAGTTTCACTTTCTTACTTTCTCTCCATCTGTTTTATTGCTTTTTAAATTTTTCTGTCCATTTTCTGTGTTCAGGTATAAAGGCGAGCGTGATGCAACCATGTCAATCTTGGATATTGGCTTGCTAACTGGTTTCATTGTTAACACAGACGACCTCAACTTAGTAAGAACCTTTACAGATATGCACATACCCATGTAGAGGAAACATTTTATAGTTAAGGAAGTTGACTGATGGTGTGTGTGTGTGTGTGTGTAGTTGGCCAAAGGACATGCCCGCACCATTGCGAAATATGAGATGGACACAGTCCTGTCAGAAAGAGGCTCACTCATCATCTACCTGGACAAAGTGAGGCATCAGTACTACCTTCCTCTACTCCTTTTGACTCTTCCTTGTTCTTTCTGTATTTATCTTTGTCTCACCTTTTGTTTCACATCTCTCCACAGGTTTCTCACACACGTGAAGAGGAGGTCACTTTTAGGATCCATCAGAAGCTGAAAGTGGGCATCTTACAACCAGCTGCTGTGTCTGTCTATGACTACTATGACAGTGAGTCTCAAAGACACTTCTACTGTATGCTGCCTCTGTATGCTTGAAGAGTTTTTATTTGCTGCTGCTAAATGTTCAGAGTAAAGTGGATAAGCAGATTAGATTTTCTAAAATTTTATGTACATTTTATAATCTACTGCAATCAGCACAAAATATCCTCTAAATATCTCAATTTCTCGTTGTAGGGACACGTTGTGTGAAATTCTACCATCCAGAGAAAATAGCTGGAGAGCTTTTGGTGCTCTGCAGAGGAACCGAATGCACATGTGCTGAAGGTAAACAGGATGATGTATCATGGATAATCTAATCTGTCTGTATGTAAGCATACATTTGTTATTTATGTGTGATCATTCTGCATTGTCCGTAAACTAGAAACTATTTCATATTGAACATGAGTAAAGATAGGATAGAGAGTGATTCTAAAGTTACATGATCTGTATAAAAATGCTGATACGCTGATGTTACTCAGACATAATGATTACCATGTTCACTATCTTACTAGAGAGTTAGCTAATATTTGCAGATTAAAGCCAAAGTTGTGATTACAATTCACTCTGAGGGAAACATTAATATTTGTACCAAATTCCATGGCAATCCATTCAATATTTGAAATATTTCAATCTGGACCAAAGTGGTGTACCGACTGACAGACATTGCTAGCAAGACTATAAAGACTATAAATGACTCTGGTTGTATGTTTGGGGTTGTTGTCATGCTGTAGAATGAATTTGGGACTAATTCGATGCCTCACAAATGGTACTGTATGATGAATAAGAATCTAAATAAAGTGCATAAAAGATTGCCTAAAACAGTGCTGTAGTAATCAATAGCACCTGCACTCAGAACTAAAATACATTCACTAACAAAACTAAACTGTGACTTTGATTATGGCTGCAGTCATCAGGTGTGTATTTATTTTGTGCTCTTTGTCTGTTTCCAGAGAACTGCAGTATGCAGAAAAAGGGCGACATCCCCAACGAGCAGCGCAAGTCCAAGTTATGTGAGAGTACAGCAGACAGCAAAATAGATTTTGGTAAGAAATGTAAATGGAATATGTTTGTGTTATTTGTGTTAAATAAGTATGTGAGCACATGAGCTAACATCAGCAACTTGTCTGTCCTCAGCATACAAAGTGAGAGTGGATGGACGTAAGGACAGTGGTACCACCGACGTTTATTCAATGCGGGTAGTGCAAGTCATCAAGGAAGGTGGGTATTTATCTACTTAGAACCTTCAAAACAATTTGAAGTTGAAGGTGTCATAAGAGAGTTTGACATTTTGGAAAATTTGGGAAATTGCTTACTTGTCAAGAGTGAGATGAGAAGATTGATACTACTCTCCCCTGCTCCATTAAACGATCAATCATTGCTTTTGCACTTCAATTTTGGAACAGATTAAACAAATACATGTTAATTAGAAATGTAGAGGTGCTAGCAGGCAGATTGTGTTATCTTTGTACACAGCCTGGCTGTCTGTTTCACACTGATCCAGTCTTTATGCTAAAGTTACTTTGCTGGCTGATGCTGTAGCTTCATATTCATCATACATGCTGTATATAATTATGGTATTGTTCCTCTTGTGTAAGCTGCCAGGAAGAGAAGGTGAACATTTCTAAATGTCTTAAACTGTTGTGTAAAGTATAATTCTACTTTGAATATGTGGGAATACAAAAATAATGTTTCATACTTTAGTTTTTCATTTATTCCTTAAGCATCTTCTTCGTCTTCTCCTTCACTGAACTTACAGGAACTTCTGATGTGGGTCCTCTGGATAAAGATCGCTTCTTTCTCAGTTATCCACGCTGCCGAGTGGCTTTAGGTCTGCTGATTGGCAAAACCTTCCTTATCATGGGTACATCCAAAGATGTTTACAGAGATGACAAGCATGAAACGTAAGTCTGTTTTTTTTATCCCCCCCACCCCAATATTGTTGTCTCCTTTTAACATTTTTACTGTTTCATTGTTTTCTCTTACTAAATCATATACAAAAGCAGGTTTCCCTGTCTTGTGCAGCTTAGTTAGTTGCTGAATTAGCTTTTTATAGAAGGGAGAATGCATCTCCATCTGTTTATATCTCAATCAAAAAAGTTGAATCCAGTGCACCACAGGAAGCTGACTACATGAATAATGCTCTCCTTAGGTATCAGTATGTGATCGGCGAGGGATCCTGGATTGAGTACTGGCCCACACGCGCAGAGTGTCAAACTGAGGTATACAGATCAACCTGTGTGGGCATCGAGGATATGGCCACGGAGTATGAATTTTTTGGATGTCAGCTGAAGTAAAACTGAAGGAAATAAAGTGTTCTTTTAAAATCAGCTTTTATTTTGTGTAAAACTTTATCTTTCGAAACTAGACGAAACATATCAATGACCGTTTTTTTGTCCATGACTAAGACGAGGTGATGACGAGACAGCATCAACGGGCGGTTTTGGTGGTTATGACTTTTATTAGTATTACATTCACTTATATATATATACCATATATATACCATACCATGCCCATCACGCAAAATCAGGGTCAAAAACTTGACCTGAAACCATAGACTGTATATAAGAAATAAACTGAAAAAATGGGATTTGAAACCAAAAAGAAAATTTTGAAACTGTAAAAAATGAAAAGATTTGCACGAAAATAAATCTATTATTATTATTATATTTTTTTAAATACTTTTTTTTCATATTTCAATATCAAAACTTGGAATTTCAGTTTCAAATCACTTTTTAGAATGAATAAAACATATGACCCTCATTTAGCTCCATACTACCACTGTGCCCAGGTGTTGAGGATATGCTGACCATGAACAATAATACCCCTGTTCCTCTCACAAACTTGATGAATGTACTCTTTTGACAAAAGTAGTTGGAAAAAATGTTCTGCTGATTTAGAATTTGATATCAGTATTGAGGTTCAATACACAGTTCTCAGGGGGATGGATACAAACATTTTAGTAACACTGTATATCTTATATTGGATATAATCACTACCATCTACATCACAACATCCTGATGTTGTGATGTAGCCACAGTTGATAATGGGTGTGGTTACAATTCCCCATTAATCTCTCATGACAGCTAACTGAGTGCTCTGAGTAAATACACAGTATGTTTATACAGTATAGAACTGTTATAAGAAGGAGTATCCTCATTCTATGCTTTGTCATCAGTCATAAGTGGTTTTCATTTGCTTTCAAATGATTATACATTGGTGTATATTCAATAAATAAAGTTTTCAGGGAAGCTCATGCTTTATTAAAAGGAACTAAACTCTGGTTCCCCCGTGTTCACATCTTGACTGTTAGGGGCTTACAATTAAAATCAAACTCAAACTTTATTGTCATTATGATTCTTGCCTGAGAGGTGAGAGAGGAAAGAAATGCATGTTGCAGAAAGATTAAGATATTTAAATGATTCAATCTGACACGTCAACTAAAAGTTTCCGTTGAGTTTCTGCTCTATAGTCACGTATATAGATGCTGTTTGACCTCAACTTGCTCTTCCTGTTGAATTCCCCGCTCTTAAAACCACAAACCATCACTTTTTATCTGTCAGTTTTGTACACTGCAGCCTGCTCAGTTCCTCATTCAGTTCCAGTCTACGTGATCACAGACACGAAGCATCAAGCAGTACGAAGCAGTACATGTTGTACTTCCTGTCTGTCACCTCATCATTATTGTTGGGT
>NC_070600.1:25738127-25805627 GCF_027409825.1 Scomber japonicus | reverse complement strand
GACATTTTGAATGTATTTTCTCAGGAGCATTACATGGTGATTAATCTACCAAAGCTACAGTCAGTGAACTCACCTCAGAGTCTTCAGTTTACAGTTTGGACTCTCCTGTACAGCAGACAGAAGCTTCTCTGATGAATCAGACAGTTTGCTGAGGTTCAGGTGCAGCTCTGTCAGATGAGGGTTGGACTTCAGAGCTGAGGTCACAACTTCACAGTCAGTGTCTGAGAGTCTAACAGCAATAAGTCTGTAATGACACAAATATTACAACATATTATCATGAAGTGGCTCAAGGTTCAGACTAACAAGGAGAACACATGTTTGAATCTCAAAAACTAAAATAATGTATTAAAGTAAGTTATTAACAAACTAAATGTAAACTCTAGACAATAACAAACACATGAAGCAAAGAAAGAAAAGAGATGTTGCTGGTGGAAGAGAGAGGGAGACACTGAGCAGGCCAGCTTTGATAAGGTGATCCAGCCCAAAGCCCAGCTGATGCTTCAGCCTGATGACTCCATTATTATTATTATTATTATTGTTATTATTATTATTATTATTATTATTATGAGTTTGACTCTTATTATTTTGATTAACATTAGTTCTTCACATCAGTGGTTCAGATAATATGATGGACAAGTTCACATTGGCAGCTGTTCAAGTCATCATGCCCGTTAGCATCGCTGCTGGTAATGGAGCTCTGTTTTTATGATACTCTGCTTATGATTGATATGTTTATTATTCTTAGTGTGCATTGGAAATTAAATAAAACTGTCATACTCATGAATTCGTTTCATCTCTTAGATTATGCACCTTGTTCTTTTTTTTCTTTCCATCTATTCAGCAGATTCAAACTAATCCTGAAAATTATGAACCAAACATTTGAAACTTCAGTGAAGGATTTGAATTTAATAAACAGAAGAAAAATAAATCTACCAAAGTTACAGTCAGTGAACTCACATCAGAGTCTTCAGTTTACAGTTTGGACTCTCCTGTACAGCAGACAACAGCTTCTCTGATGAAGCAGACAGGTTGTAGAGTCTCAGGTGCAGCTCTGTCAGATGAGGGTTGGACTTCACAGCTGAGGTCACAACTTCACATTCAGTGCCTGAGAGTCTAACGGCAGTAAGTCTGTAATGACACAAATATTACAACATATTATCATGAAGTGGCTCAAGGTTCAGACTAACAAGGAGAACACATGTTTGAATCTAAAAATTTAAAATAATGTATTAAAGTAAGTTATTAACAAACTAAATGTAAACTCCATGTGTAATGTGTAGAATCAGTAGTGTAGGGAAGTGCATGGATGAGGGGAAATGTGTGCTAGACAATAACAAACACATGAAGCAAAGAAAGAAAAGAGATGTTGCTGGTGGAAGAGAGAGGGAGACACTGAGCAGGCCAGCTTTGATAAGGTGATCCAGCCCAAAGCCCAGCTGACAGAGCTGGTGACTCGGACTTGCGACTCGTACTCGAGTCGCACTTAAGTCGCACTACACATTGACTTCAGACTCGACTCGGACTCGAGGCTGGAGACTCGCAAATGACCATTATTTTCATGTTATCATTTATATTCTCATTATTTATTATCTGTCATTCGTCTTCTCTGTTTGGATTTGGGAAGTGATCTCTGGCTGTGACTGAGGATGACAGTAAACACCAACATCGCGCACGCGCCGTGTGTACGCGCGCATTTCGAGCAGAGCCCGTCTACTACTGTATACTGTATTAGAAACTCTCTGATTTCAAGACAATGGCGAGTGAAAGAAGCCCGACAGGAGTCCCTTGGATCGTTACATTTGGCTACAATGCCTTCACGCAGTCAGCCAACAAACGGACAGCAGTGTGCAAAGTGTGCAACAAGAAGATTCAAGATTTTGGTTCAACCACTTCAAACTTCATCCGGCATCTGAAAACGCACCCAGACCGGTCAGTCACTTGCTAATGTGAAAGACGTTAAAATTAGCAATTAACTCTCAAACGAATATTAACATTACATTCTTGCTGCTGGCCATATGATGTGACAGGCTGAGTTAACATTTCATAACGGTGTGCCAGAAGATTATTCTGTGACATTGTCTTAAGTTAAGTTACACTACAGTCACCCAGTGGCGTTTTATGTGTAAAAAATTAGTGGAGCACCTACACATTTAATGCTTTATAAGAGTCATACCCAAGCAGCCTATTCTAGATATCAAGAAGGATATTTGTCACATATCGAGAGAGAGAGGGAGAGAGAAAGAGAAAGAGAGAGGGGGAGAGAGGGGGAGGGAGGGAGGGAGAGAGAGAGAGAGAGAGAGAGAGAGGGGGAGGGAGGGTGAGAGAGAGAGAGAGAGAGAGAGAGAGAGAGAGAGGGGGAGGGAGGGTGAGAGAGAGAGAGAGAGAGAGAGAGGAGTCATACTGTAATAACCATAACGGTTATTTCTTTTATTGTATTTTACAGCATTGTTAAAAAAAACTCTTGTTAAAGAAAAATACAGTTATGAAATTGAAACAATCCTTTGTATTTTTTCCACATCACATTGCTGTAGATTCTAGTGAAACAATCATCAATACTGTCTTATATAGAGGATTTTACAGAGCTTATAGAATTTGAATTTGATTTAGTGTTTGCGAGAGACTTGAAACTTGACTTGGACTCTTAACCAGAGACTTGAGACTTGACTTGGACTTGACCCTCAAAGACTTGAGACTTGACTCGGACTCTCACTCAAAGACTTGAGACTTGACTTGGACTTGCAAAAAATGACTTGTGAACACCTCTGCCAGCTGATGCTTCAGCCTGATGACTCCATTATTATTATTATTAGTCTTAATATTATTATTATTATTATGAGTTGGACTCTTATTATCTTGATTAACATTAGTTCTTCACATCAGTGGTTCAGATAATATGATGGACAAGTTCACATTGGCAGCTGTTCAAGTCATCATGCCCGTTAGCATCGCTGCTGGTAATGGAACTCTGTTTTTATGATACTCTGCTTATGATTGATATGTTTATTATTCTTAGTGTGCATTGGAAATAAAAGAAAACTGTCACGCTCATTGTTTAGTTTCATCTCTTAGATTATGCACCTTGTTCTTTTTTTCTTTCCATCTATTCAGCAGATTCAAACTAATCCTGAAAATTATATTATTTATCTGAACTGATGAGAAATAAAAGGCTCCATTGCTCGGTTCAACACACTCAGGGGTTTAGTCTCTATGACCAGTAGTTTACGGAGGCTAATGTTGGTTAACGTTAGCTAACTTTACATATTGTTGTATAACTGACATTACTGAATCAGTCTGCTGATTGGTTGATCCTCCGTGCTCACTATGAAATGTCTCAGAAACCTTTCAGATAAAAATGATGATGAAAGCATTTCTCTCTGACTTCAGAAATCTTCTTTGGAAAATGAAACAGATCTTATTTTAAACTCTTAATCATAGTGTTAAAAACAGTGTGTGATTATATATGATTTACAGAAGCTGCTCATGTAATAATAACTTTACTGCATTCACTGATAACTGTAAAATACTGATATATGTTGTGATAAAATGCTGCTGTAATAAAACCTCAACCACAACCTCTAAAGTCCTTCATGTGTTTCACCAGGTTTGAATGAATCCTCCAACACACAAAGGAAGAGAAAGAGAAGAAAACACTGTCAAATCCAATAATTACATGTAGAGGGTCCTGCCCTGAACACGTATATGCATCAATACTGTGTCAGCTCCATAGTGCCCCCTAGAAATATTTTTTTTAATTGAGCCCCTCAACTCAGGTTGACATAGGGTTAGGGTTAGACAAACGAAATTCAGTACACATATGTATCATGTACAGACATGAAGTCTCTTGGACTGGATGTTTAGGGGCTAGTGCAGAAAAGTGAGGCAGGAGATTGTAACTGGTTTTAAAATAGTTTTATTGCAGGAAGGTAACTGGGAGACTGCAAACATGAAGAAGCAGGTCTTCAGAAAGGTGCATTACTGACAGAACAATAAAATACTCAAGAACTGGAAGGCATGACTGTCTGTATCAACAGAGTGTACGATCTTAGTTGTGATACACAACTAATCGTAATTGATGACAGCTGGTGGGCTGTATGTAGTGTTAAGTTCATTAACTTAACTGTCACTAAATCTGTTAAATCATATTTCATTGGTGATGTGTTCCTTGCTCGTGAAATAACATTATTTACACATCTGAGACTAAATATAACTGACATGTTATTTCTGATATAAACAAGTAGAGCACTATTTTAACAATAATAAAACATTTATATTATTTATATTTGAAGAACTAAACTACTAATCTACACTGATTAATAATGTTAATCACATCTGGACTTACCGAGCCTTTCTGCAGTTCCTCACAGCTGGGATCAGTCTCCGTCGTCCTTCCTCTGATGTGTTGTATTTCTCCAGGTCCAACTCATCCAGAACCTCCTCTGACATCTGCAGCATGTAGGCCAGAGCTGAGCAGTCAAACACAGAGAGACTCTTCTCTGATCTGTTCTCTGACTTCAGGAACTGTTGGATCTCCTGATGTACTGACCGGTCGTTCATCTCCATCAGACAGTGGAAGATGTTGATGCTTCTGTCAGGAGAGATATCCCAAGTGTTCATCTCCTTCAGGTTGGTGATGACTCTCTGGATGGTTTCTGGACTGTTGTCTGTCTGACCCAGCAGGCCTCCTAAGAGACTCTGGTTGGACTCCAGAGAGAGGCCATGAAGGAAGCGGACAAACAGGTCCAGGTGGCCATTTTCACTTTGTAGAGATTTCACCATGACTCTCTTCAGGAAGTCATCCAGAGATGAGTAACCGTAGTCCTCTCCCAGGAAGTCCTTCAGTACCTCTGTCTTCCTGCTGGTGTAACAGTGGTACATGTAGACTGCAGCCAGAAACTCCTGAACGCTCAGATGAACAAAGCAGTAGACTGTTGTCTTCTGGTGTTTCTCTCTTTTGAAGATTTGTGTACAAACTCCTGATAACACAGAGGCCTCTGTGACATCAAGACCACACTGCTCCAGGTCTTCTTGGTAGAACATGATGTTTCCTTTCTCCAGTTGTTCAAACGCCAGCCTCCCCAGCTTCAGAAGAAGCTTCCGGTCAGCCTCCGTCAGCTTCTGTGGACTCGTCTCATGTCCCTCATCATACTTCTTCCTCTTTGCCTTGTCTGCTTCATACTTGTTCTTCTTCATCTTTGTCTGAACCAACAGGAAGTGTGAGTACATGTCAGTCAGGGTCTTGGGCAGCTCTCCTCTCTGGTCTGTAGTCAACATGTGGTCCAGAACTGTAGCAGTGATCCAGCAGAAGACTGGGATGTAACACATGATGTGGAGGCTCCTGGATGTCTTGATGTGTGAGATGATTGTGCTGGACTGCTCTTCATCACTGAATCTCCTCCTGAAGTATTCCTCCTTCTGGAGGTCAGTGAAGCCTCGTACTTCTGTTACCCTGCTAACAAATATCAGAGGGATCTGATTGGCTGCTGCAGGTCTGGTAGTTATCCAGATGAGAGCCAAGGGAAGCAGCTTCCCCTGGATGAGGTTTGTCAGCAGCACGCTGACTGATGACTTCTGTGTGACATCAGACACGACCTCACTGGTGTTGAAATCCAGTGAAAGTCTGCTTTCATCCAGGCCGTCAAAGATGAACAGAACTTTACAGCCAGCGAGCTTCTCTGCTGTGAGCTTCTGTAATGTTGGATAGAAATGACAGATCAGTGTGATCAGACTGTGCTGCTTATCTTTGATCACGTTCAGCTCTCTGAATGGAAGTGGAATCAGCTCACTGATATCTTGGTTGTTGGAGCGCTGTGCCCAGTCCAGAGTGAACTTCTGCACTGTGAAGGTTTTTCCAACGCCAGCGACGCCGTTCATCAGAACCACTCTGATGTATTCCTGCTGGCCAGGTAAGACTTTAAAGATGTCCTGACACTTGATTGGAGTCTCATGGAGGGTCTTCTTCTTGGAAGCTATTTCAAGCTGCCTCACCTCATGTTGGGTATTAACCTCGTTACTCCTTCCCTCTGTGATGAAGACCTCAGTGTAGGAGCTGTTGAAGGGGATTTTCCTTCCTGCTTCATCAGTTTCTTCAGTCAGATGTTGACATCTTGTTATCAGAATGATGTGATGTTCATCTAAACCCTCCTGCTTTCCACTTTGTGCTGAAAGAGAAGAAAAATCTAGATGTGAACATCTCTCAGTGTGTTTACATGTATTTATGTAAGCAGGTTACTCAGAGAAAGGTTAGCTGGGTAATCAGGGAACATGTTAACATGCACAGTACTGGTTACTGTCAATCTGTACAAGCAACAAATCAGTGATCAGATTTCTCCTCTACACTGACTTTATTCTCAAAGCATGGCTTTCTTATTTTATCAGTATTAGTAACAGAAGATGTTTATCAGTCCTGACTTTTTATCTGTTTTGCTCTGTGTGTCTGAGTCACAACTTTTCCTCACAGCCTGAATGTGTCTGAATTCAACAAACAGTCAAATGTTAAGTGGTGGAAACTAAATTATTTAGACTTCTAGAGGATCATTTGTGTTAGTTTAAGTTTTAGTTGGACTTTAAAATTTAAGGATGAATCACTCTGAGTAATGATCTCCACTTTCATTCAGCTGCTGTCACTCTGAGCTGCTCTACAGTCTTTGGTTCATGTAACGTGTTTACATGCCAGAGAAATCAACGTTCTCCATTTAATACATTTAATTTGCACTTTCTTCCAGCCTGCCACTGCTCACTGCTCCTAGAGTATAGGATGGGTCAAATGCAGAGTATCAGCTTTGTTTTAGTGTATGTGAGTTCTGAGAAATGACAATGAAGGAATCTTAATGTAAAATGATTAAACTATATAAAGACACAGGCTGTTTCTCCTCAGATCTGCTGTCTGGATGTGATGTCATGTTTGTCTCTTCCTGTGACTGACCTTCTGATCCTGAGCTGATGTTTGATAACTTCTTCACCAGATCATTCCTGTTGATCTTCTTTAAAACGCTCTTCATCACCTCCACAGCTCCAGCAGGTTCATATTTCTGCACCATCAGATCCACCACGTCTCTCTTCTTTGCCTTCTCCAGCTGGGCCCATTGAATGGGTTCGATGTCACCCTTTTTTTCTTTCTTCAGGAACCATTTGAAATTCTCAAAGTCATCTTCACTTAAATCGTTGAGGATGTGGAGGAGGTCTGACTCCGTCATCTTGGCTCTCTGTTAAAATCAGAGAACATTGATAAGAGAACAGTTGTGTTTCTGTCAGTCTGCCAATAGAAACTCATTGTGTGTTTGTACTGGATCTGACTCATTTGACAAACAGCCCAGTTTGGCTGCAGTCGTTTAAATGTCAGAGAAGCTCAAGAGGATCTTCAGTAAAAACATCTTACTACAAATCTAGTCAGAAGCTGTTCTGGAGCTTTCTATCACATCCAGTTTCTCAGTTATAGACATGTATGTGTTAAACGTGACTGTTTTCATTCTTTAATGTAGGGAATAAAAGCTAAAGTGTAATCTCAGCACAAGGTCCAGTTAGTGTTCTGCTTTCACAGCTCACCTGTTTGTTGAGGTTCAGTGAACTCTGGTGTCTTCACGTTCTGATTGGTTGGTTAACGCTGGTGTGAAAACTGTCACCAGAGAGCTCCTGAAGATGAGGGTCTGGTCTCAAAGTGAACTGTAGCAGCCGATAACGTTCTTCTTGTATCTACAGCTGAAAACATGTGAGAATAAAGAGATCTGAACTTGTAAATGTGTAAACTGTGAATGAATATGACACATCCTGAATATGAATCTCCTGTAAACTCACAGTGTGTCTGTAGAGTCTGAAGCATGCATGTAGTCTGACTGAATCATTTACACACATTTCTATGAGCTACACAGCTTTGATAAACACATCAGCTGACTCTTTATATTAAGATGCTGAACCTGCTGCAGAAGATCTTCACACTAAACTAATAACTGATGGAGATGGTTTAGTAGAGAGTGTATTGGTTCTTCAATTAGATATAAAAACTCAATCATCTTCAGGTCAGTTTAAATAGAAACAGTCTCTTACTTTGTGTCTGAGGGTCCAGGTTCAATACTGAAGTTTAGAGGATCATCATCACACTGCTCACTCTTCATCAACACAGCTGGATGTTAGAGACTCTGCTCCATCCTCATCATCTGGAGTCTGAGAGGTAAACCAGGAACATCTTACGTCTGTCAGTGCAGCAGCTCTCTCATGTTGTGATCATGTCTAAAAAAGAAGTTATTATTCAGCCAGTGTGACGACCTGCTTCAGTTAGAACTCCACCATCATTATTCAGCTCTGATTCTTCTACGTCATCAGTCCCTGTTACAGTAGGACGCTCCGAGGATCAACTCTGATAATCAGCCCTGTGTACGTGCTGCTGCTGTTTGCTCATAACTGATAAAAGATGATGATGAATGATTCCTCGTATCAAAGTACAGTCACACTGATCTGATGGCAGTTCCAGAGAAATCAAAGTTCACTGTGAGTCTACAACAGTTTGACATTTACTGTAAATCCTCCGTCTACAGTGAAGTAAGAAGCCGGCAATGTTCCAGTCCTGATGAATGATGCTGATAATAAGTTATTTCTCTTTGAGAAGATCAATAAACTCAGCAGCTTCACTCTGTGATTTTAGGATTGTATGAAGAGTTTTGAGAACTCAACACCTTTTGGAGCTTTTTCTGTTGTACAAATAAGAAACACAGTTCAGGTGTTTGTGTCAGAACTGGACCTTTTGTTTCTAACTGCTGATGCTGAACCCTCCTTAAGACCTTCATCATTTCAGCTCATGTTCTACTTTTACTACATTTTCATAAACATGTTGAAATAAGTCTGAATATCAGCTCTGTGCTTCTTTTTCTATCTAAAACTGAATATTTATCTCCTGTAAATTCACACTTTATTTGAAGAGTGTGATGCATGCATGTAGTCTGATGTTATAACTTATAGCTTATAAAAATGAAGTGAATCATTAACATAACCATAAACCATTATCAGCACAATTAAAGCATGAACTCTGTGAACTCAGAGCAAAAGATTAAAGACAAACAGTCTGTACAAGTGTCACATTCAGTAATGAGAGAACAGGAAGTTCTCTTTGGCTTTAAACATCTTTTAAACTCTGCTTCTACACTCAAACATGAAGCACTCAATACATTTGATTCATTCATGAGTTCAAATATAGTTGTACATTCTCTCAGTAGTTTGGTAAAGAGTGAAAATGTATTTTGAATCAATTGATCATTGTCTCTATTTAGAGCTCAGCAGTGAGTCACGTTACATCGCTGTGAGGACGCACAAACCAGGAAAACAACAGGAAACAACGTTTAACACCTCAAACTCTGTCATTTCACATTTAATCAACTCAACAATGAATGTGAAAAATAATCATCAGATTGATCAATAATGACAGTAATCATTATCTACAGTCCTGATATTAACACTCACCTGCCTCACACTGTTTTCCTCCTTCTGCTCTGATGACTGTAAAATTAAGTCTGACTGAAAACTTTCAGCTTTACTTCTTGTTTGTTAGTTCCTCGTTCTGCTTTACAGAAAGTCACGTGTGTAAGACTGTCTCTGTAACACACTGACCACATAGTTCACACATATACGAGGTTTAGACCTGAGGTCTGTACTACGAAGCTGGATTTTCTCTTATCGAGGTAACTTCAGGGTTAACTCTGGGTTTTCCGTACTACGAAGCTGGTTCACTTCTTACCTGGTAAATCACCATGGTAACTGATGCTGAACGGCTAACCTGCTCCGGAGCAGGTTATGTTCTGGATTTAGGGATAGATGCAATTTTTTAACTGACCAAAATATATATTTAAAAAATAATCATGCACGTGGGGGATATTATTCTGTATGTTATACAGTTGGTTTGACATCATTCACTCAAATGGTTGAAGCATAATAGGTTTGTATTTTGAATGTTGAATATTAAACTAACTTAATGTCTCTATGAGAGGAAGGGCACTGAGGAAGCGCTCTGCCCCAAACGTCTGTGCCGTAATAAAGTGAAATTTTGTGATCAGAGTGCTGTCTGTTAAAATTGTCTGATAAATTAATATTGTATGATCTCATGAATTTACACATTAACAGAGTCGGCAATTTTCTGCCAGCATTCCTTCCTGGCTTTTGCTGCATCAGTGTTGCTTTTGGCCTGGATGATGTTTGAATTCTTCATATTTATGAAGAATAATTGTCTGCTCCTCCATGGTAAAGTAGTCTGCTCTGCAGGGTTTCTCCATGTTTGTGATTGGTCAGACGCTGCAGACTCCTCCCCTTTTATGTGAGCGCGCAGAGATCCAGATTGGAAAACTCTGGGTTCAATTACCGGGTTGATAACCAGCTTCGTAGTACCGCTTATCAGGATTGTGAATGTCTGGATAAATCAACCCAGGTAACGGAGAGATATCCTGGGTATGTTAATCCAGCTTCATAGTACAGGCCTCCGGTCTAGTTAGCTTAGCTTCAGTTTGGAGTCTTTGTTCATGTCTACAAATATGAATCTCTTTAGCTGTTCCACTTTATTCACCAGCAAGTCTCTAAATGTGTCAAAGCAACACAACGAGTTCAAAGTGTGTAAAAGTGTGCTAATCATTGACTGTGTCTTCATCACTACCTGCAACCTGTTTCACATCACATGTACAGTCCTCATCTGATCCTTTCTTCACATTACAATGTCAATGATACACATATGTTTCATGATTATTGATCTCATGGCTTCTCAGCAGCTGTTCAACACCTGCATGGTCAGTGGTGGACAGTAACGAAGTACAAGTAATTCGTTACTGTACTTAAGTAACTTTTTAGCGGATCTGTACTTTACTTGAGTATCATTGTTTTGTGAGACTTTATACTTTGACTCAACTACATTTGGAAGAGGAAAATCTTACTTTTTACTCAACTACTTTCCAAAAACCTGTCGTTCCTTTCAATGTTCCTTTCCACAACATGCATGCATGACCAGCTGCTGTGACAGGTCCAAATGAACGTGCACCGCAAGTGTACCAATCAGAACACATCGTGTGTCGAGCAGTTTTGGCCCGGCCCCCTACCTGGCTACTTGTCCCAACTTGCCTTCTCCTCCATCCATATCTCTATTAGCATTCATTTGACAAAGTTTCGCTGTCCAGTAGCCTGCCCTGCCAACACATGGAAGTTAAAGAAATATGTGTCTAGTGTGGTTTTCCCCCTCCCTATTAATTCCTAATCAGGTGATTTCCATTTAGTATGATGTGCTTATGATAATTTCAAAAGATATCAATACCAGATATCACAAATGGAAAACATTTTGTTTTCAGGGTGGTGTTAGTGGGCTTTTTAACCTTAAATGACTTGATTGAGTGTATAAAGGACATACCAAGACATTGGAACTACATTACACCAAATTACTTTTACTTTTGATACTTAAGTACATTTGAAGCCAAGTACTTTTATACTTTTACTCAAGTCGACATTTAAAGGGAGCACTTTCACTTTTACTGGAGTAATATTTTACACTAGGTATCTCAACTTCTACTCAAGTACGTGGTCTGTGTACTTCGTCCACCACTGTGCATGGTAAATGCAACTCAAACCATCTGACACTTTATCACACAGACCACAAAAGCTCCAGTATTTTCTCACAGTTAAATGGTTTAATGTGACTTTTGAGTTTCCAGATGAAGTTTCTAACTCTTAAGCCACGTAGAGATAGATGCTGTTTGACCTCAGCTGGCTTTCTTCCTGTTAAATTTCTGCCGCTCTTGTCATCATTTTGTACAGTACACCCTCCCACCCCTTCCTTATTGTATTAATACTTTGATGATCATTAATACAGTGTTAAAGTAGATTCAGCTGATTCATTTGACCGTAAAAAGAACATGTCACCACATTGATCTGTTGTAAGTCAGATGTCTCACAGCTTGTTAGTGTGGATGAAATGAATGTTTCATAAAGAAAGAGGAAACAGGAAATATTGACCCTGATTCTAAAGGAACTGGAACCATATATGGAGTTGTTTTTGATTATTTTACAGGAAACAGTTGTGAGAATAGAGAAGTGTGCTGATGGGTGGAGGCTGAAACTACAAACTGTTTTTAACTCTTTCATGTCCTCCTCTCTTCCTGCAGAGCTCAGAGAGACTGTATGTGTACGTTTATTAAAAGCAGTTAGACTGTATCTGTGGTATTTAATGACCTTTATTATCACTTAACTAGACAGGCTGACTTTTCAGCTGCAACAAAACATGTGATATTAAACTTCTTATTGTTTGATTTTATGTCTTTGCACATTGCAGAAAGATTAAGATATTTAAATGATTCAATCTGACACGTCAACTAAAAGTTTCCATTGAGTTTCTGCTCTATAGTCACGTATATAGATACTGTTTGACCTCAGCGCGGTCTTCCTTCCTCCTGTCGAATTCCCAGTTCCTGATTAAAAAGCTTACATGCGTCTTTCACAAACCACTGCTTCCTGTCATCTTTCAGTTCTGTACAGCCCTCTTGCTCAGTTCCTCATTCAGTTCCAGTCTACGTGATCACAGACACGAAGCATCAAACCTCCAAAAAGACCAACAAGTAGAAAACAGAACATAATTGTCATGTATGGAGGGAGATGTGCTTCCTTCTGCTTCAGCAACATAAACCTTCTTCATCTTAGTTATTACTACAATTATAGAAGCAGAAAGTTAGAAAGTACATCTCATGTTTATGTCTCCATCTCATGGTTGATAGGTGAAAAGCTGAACTACAGCACACTGTGAAAATCACACGACTGATGCTGATAATGTGCAGAGAAAGATCTGACTTCACTTTGCAGAGTGAAACTTTCTCATGAGAGTATTTACAGGTTTAACCACACATGAAGAAATGTTTAGTACATGTTGTACTTCCTGTCTCTGTCACCTCAGCATTATTGTTGGGTGTAATGTTTTAATGATCAAACCGAGCAAGTCTTTTAGGTCTTTATTAGCAGCCATGTTGGGACAAACACACATTTTTGTTTTGTTGCACTGTCCTGATAATCTGTATACATACGCTGCTGCCGAACTACACACCAGTCTTGATCCAAGTGCTGCATTTCACACAGCACATTGAAAAAACTTGAACTGCAACAACCCCCCCTATGTCCCACCCATAGACTGTATAAAAGAAACAGACGTAACATCCGTGATGTCACCCATTGGTTTGTGGACTGCTGCTCAGAAGCCAATAGTTTCTAATCTAGGCAGCGCCATCTTGAAAATTTCTGGTGCATGCTGGGAAAAATAAAAACATGGATTCTACTTATATGGGCATGAGGCGGGGCCATGGGCGCAGCGGGGAGGTTGCTATGGTTACGAGGGCTGGTCTCGAGGACATTGTTCAATCAACCTGTCATTCAGGACGTAGCCACGCCCTAATGCATACCCTGCTTTATCGTCACATATAAAATCAGGGAGGCCAAAATGTCCCAAGTGAACATCATACTGCATTGAAGAAGGCTTTAAACTAGCGATTGAGACCATAAACACATTTTGAAAACGTTTACTGAGGTTAGAAATCAAGTGAGAAGTTGGTGAATTCTCCATTGACTTGTATAGAGACGGTCGCCCCCTGGTGGCCTTTTGATAGAATGCAGCTCTAAGTTACTTCTCCATTGACTTGTATAGAGACGGTCGCCCCCTGGTGGCCTTTTGATAGAATGCAGCTCTAAGTTACTTCCTGGTTGGCTTCATTTCAGAGGACCGGAGCTCCCCGCCTTTGTTTCTGTGCCTGGTGGATCTCTCTAACATTTTAGAGTGCCATTACCTTATTAATAGCATTTTAATCTAAACAAAAAAATGTGTAGAAATGTAACAAAGGTAAGGGTAGCTTTAATCTGTTAGTGGACCTCTACACACACCTCTACACACTGGTTATAACTACACACACCTCTACACACTGGTTATAACTACACACACCTCTACACACTGGTTATAACTACACACACCTCTACACACTGGTTATAACTACACACACCTCTACACACTGGGTATAACTACACACACCTCTACACACTGGGTATAACTACACACACCTCTACACACTGGTTATAACTACACACACCGGTTATAACTACACACCGGTTATAACTACACACACCTCTACACACATCACACTGGTTATAACTACACACACCTCTACACACTGGTTATAACTACACACACCTCTACACACACCTCTACACACTGGTTATAACTACACACACCTCTACACACTGGTTGTAACTACACACACCTCTACACACATCACACTGGTTATAACTACACACACCTCTACACACATCACACTGGTTATAACTACACACACCTCTACACACTGGTTATAACTAGACACACCTCTACACACACCTCTACACACTGGTTATAACTACACACACCTCTACACACTGGTTATAACTACACACACCTCTACACACTGGTTATAACTACACACACCTCTACACACTGGTTATAACTACAAACACCTCTACACACTGGTTATAACTACACACACCTTTACACACACCTCTACACACTGGTTATAACTACACACACCTCTACACACTGGTTATAACTACACACACCTCTACACACATCACACTGGTTATAACTACACACACCTCTACACACATCACACTGGTTATAACTACACACACCTCTACACACATCACACTGGTTATAACTACACACACCTCTGCACACACCTCTACACACTGGTTATAACTACACACACCTCTACACACTGGTTATAACTACACACACCTCTACACACCTCTACACACTGGTTATAACTACACACACACCTCTACACACTGGTTATAACTACACACACCTCTACACACTGGTTATAACTACACACACCTCTACACACCTCTACACACTGGTTATAACTACACACACCTCTACACACTGGTTATAACTACACACACCTCTACACACTGGTTATAACTACACACACCTCTACACACTGGTTATAACTACACACACCTCTACACACTGGTTATAACTACACACACCTCTACACACACCTCTACACACTGGTTATAACTACACACACACCTCTACACACTGGTTATAACTACACACACCTCTACACACTGGTTATAACTACACACACCTCTACACACACCTCTACACACTGGCTATAACTACACACACCTCTACACACTGGTTATAACTACACACACCTCTACACACTGGTTATAACTACACACACCTCTACACACCTCTACACACTGGTTATAACTACACACACCTCTACACACTGGTTATAACTACACACACCTCTACACACTGGTTATAACTACACACACCTCTACACACCTCTACACACTGGTTATAACTACACACACCTCTACACACACCTCTACACACTGGTTATAACTACACACACCTCTACACACATCACACTGGTTATAACTACACACACCTCTGCACACATCACACTGGTTATAACTACACACACCTCTACACACATCACACTGGTTATAACTACACACACCTCTACACACCTCTACACACTGGTTATAACTACACACACCTCTACACACACCTCTACACACTGGTTATAACTACACCCACCTCTACACACATCACACTGGTTATAACTACACACACCTCTGCACACACCTCTACACACTGGTTATAACTACACACACCTCTACACACTGGTTATAACTACACACACCTCTACACACTGGTTATAACTACACACACCTCTACACACTGGGTATAACTACACACACCTCTACACACTGGTTATAACTACACACACCTCTACACACTGGGTATAACTACACACACCTCTACACACTGGGTATAACTACACACACCTCTACACACACCTCTACACACTGGTTATAACTACACACACCTCTACACACTGGGTATAACTACACACACCTCTACACACTGGTTATAACTACACACACCTCTACACACTGGGTATAACTACACACACCTCTACACACTGGGTATAACTACACACACCTCTACACACACCTCTACACACTGGTTATAACTACACACACCTCTACACACTGGGTATAACTACACACACCTCTACACACTGGGTATAACTACACACACCTCTACACACTGGTTATAACTACACACACCTCTACACACTGGTTATAACTACACACACCTTTACACACACCTCTACACACTGGTTATAACTACACACACCTCTACACACTGGTTGGTTATATCTCCATATTCTTTCTTTTCATCAACCAACTTTCTTCACAGCAAAAGCTTTTATCGTGTTCATTTTAACATCATATTTCTGCATATTAAAGCTGCATACCTTTAATATTTACACACTGAGACTCTGAAAAGTCATCTGGAGCTTTAAAAGTCATCAAGCCACAAAAACAGAAGGTTGAACCTTTAAGCAGCAACATATAAAGCACCGACCTGAATTCAGGTTCAACAAATGAAGTTTATTTAAAAAGAATGACCAAAATGAAGCAAACCTGGGAGCACCTTGACAGCTGAGTGGTTAGTGAGCGTGCCACATCAAGGCAGCGTTGCTGGTTCGATTCCAGCAGAGACCTTCGCTGCAGCTCGTTCCCTCTCTGGCGCCCTCTCTGCCCTGCACTGGGAAATACAGGCAAACACTCCCAATAATAAACCTTTAAAAGGAAAACACAATCAGTCCTACAGTAAAACAAACAGCTAACCAGTGAAGTGATGATGATAATGGAGTAATGTTGTCATGGAGACGGTCTGAAAACACTAAACACACTAAACACTGCTGGATTGAAGATTAAAATGTTTTATTGTTGAATAAGGAGACAGAACACACAGAGTGACATCAGCTCGTCTTAATGAGCAAACAACACATCTAATCTATTCTAGTTTCTGAAGGAACAAAGAAATGATCTGTGATTGGTCAAACATATCAGCTTATATGATTACAGCCAAATAACCACAACAAGGAACGTAGAGATAGATGCGGTTTGACCTCAGTTCGCTTTCTTCTTGTTAAATTTCTGCCGCTCTTGTCATCATTTTGTACAGTATACCCTCCCACTCCTTCCTTATTGTATTAATGCTTTGATGATCATTAATACAGTGTTAAAGTATATTCAGCTGATTCATTTGACCTTTTAATTTATGAGCTTTTATAAGCTGTCACCACATTGATCTGCTGTAAGTCAGATGTCTCACAGCTTGTTAGTGTGGATGAAATGAATGTTTCATAATGAAAGAGGAAACAGGAAATATTGACCCTGATTCTAAAGGAACTGGAACTATATATGGAGTTGTTTCTGATTATTTTACAGGAAACAGTTGTGAGAATAGAGAAGTGTACTGATGGGTGGAGGCTGAAACTACAAACTGTTTTTAACTCTTTCATGTCCTCCTCTCTTCCTGCAGAGCTCAGAGAGACTGTATGTGTACGCATATTAAAAGCAGTTAGACTGTATCTGTGGTATTTAATGACCTTTATTATCACTTAACTAGACAGGCTGACTTTTCAGCTGCTACAAAACATGTGATATTAAACTTCTTATTGTTTGATTTGATGATGAAGATGAAGGTGATGAAAATGAAGATGATGAAGATGAAGATGATGAAAATGAAGCTGATGAAGATGATGATGAAGATGAAAATGATGCTGATGAAGATGAAGATGATGAACACGATGATGATGATGATGATGAAGGGATGAAAATGAAGATGATGAAGATGATGATGAAAATGATGCTGATGAAGATGAAGAATATGATGATGATGATGAAGATGAAGGTGATAAAAATGAAGATGATGAAGATGAAGATGATGAAGATGATGAAAATGATGATGATGAAGATGATGAAAATGAAGATGATGAAAATGATGATGATGAAAATGATGATGATGAAGATGAAAATGATGATGAAAATGATGCTGATGAAGATGATGAACACGATGAATATGGTGAAGATGATGATGAAAATGATGATGATGAAGATGAAAATTATGCTGATGAAGATGATGAAGATGAATATGATGCTGATGAAGATGACGATGGTGATGATGGTAATGATGATGATGATGAAGAAGTTGCTGATGAAGATGAAGATGATGAAGACGATACTGATGAAGATGTTGCTGATGAAAATGAAAATTATGCTGATGAAGATGATGAAGATGAAAATGATGATGGTGATGATGATGATGATGATGAAGATGTTGCTGATGAAGATGATGATGGTGATGCTGATGAAGATGATGCTGATGAAGATGAAAATGATGCTGATGAAGATGATGACGAAGATGAAAATGGTGAAGATGATGATGCTGATGAAGATGGTGAAGATGTTGCTGATGAAGATGATGATGCTGATGAAGATGATGAAGATGTTGCTGATGAAGATGATGCTGATGAAGACGAAGATGATGCAGACGAAGATGATGCTGAAGATGAAAATGATGCTGATGAAGATGATGCTGATGAAAATGAAGATGATGAAAATTATGCTGATGAAGATGATGCTGATGAAGATGATGATGAAGATGACGAAGATGTTGCTGATGAAAATTATGCTGATGAAGATGATGCTGATGAAGATGATGATGAAGATGACGAAGATGTTGCTGACGAAGATGATGCTGATAAAGATGATGCTGATGAAGATGACGCTGATGAAGATGAATATGATGAAGATGATGATGAAGAAGATGAAGATGATGGTATGTAAAGGGTTCATATTTAACATGTTAACATGTAATAATAAAGTCCTGTAGATGATGATGATGCTGAAGATGATGAAGATGAAGATGATGAAGATGATGTCCTGTAGATGTCTTTATTTTCTCACATTTAAAGTCTGTGTGTTGAAACATTTGTCCTCTGAGCCTCTGCTGCCACCTGGTGGCCTCCTGCAGCATCACACCGCTCTGCTTTAAATCACACAGTCCATGATAGAAACAGCAGATGGGATTTAAAGCTGATGATCACTGATGCTATTCTAATAAAGATGATGATGAAGATGATGTTGCTGATGAAGATGAAGATGATGATGATGAATATTATGAAAATGATGATGATGAAGATGATGATGAAAATGATGCTGATAAAGGTGATTAAGGTGATGATGAAGAAGATGTTGCTGATGAAGATGATGCTGATGAAGATGTTGCTGATGAAGATGATGACGAAGATGATGCTGATGAAGATGATGACGATGATGATGAAGATGAAAATGATGCTGATGAAGATGATGCTGATGAAGATGTTGCTGATAAAGATGATGATGATGAAAATGATGCTGATGAAGATGATGAAGATGAAGATGATTGTATGTAAAGGGATAAAAGACTCTTGTGTTCATATTTAACATGTTAACATGTAATAATAAAGTCCTGTAGATGTCTTCAGGTTGTTGAGACTCAGATCCAGCTCTCTCAGATGGGAGGGGTTGTCCTTCAGAGCTGAGACCGGATAATCACAGCTGATCTCTGACAACCAGCAGTCCATCAATCTGAATAAAGAATAAATGATGAAGATGAAAATGATGCTGATGAAGATGATGACGACGGTGAAGATGTTGAAGATGATACTGATGAAGATGATGATGAAGATGAAAATGATGCTGATGAAGATGATGCTGATGAAAATGAAGATGATGAAAATTATGCTGATGAAGATGATGCTGATGAAGATGATGATGAAGATGACGAAGATGTTGCTGACGAAGATGATGCTGATAAAGATGATGCTGATGAAGATGACGCTGATGAAGATGAATATGATGAAGATGATGATGAAGAAGATGAAGATGATGGTATGTAAAGGGTTCATATTTAACATGTTAACATGTAATAATAAAGTCCTGTAGATGATGATGATGCTGAAGATGATGAAGATGAAGGTGATGTAGATGATGTCCTGTAGATGTCTATATTTTCTCACATTTAAAGTCTGTGTGTTGAAACATTTGTCCTCTGAGCCTCTGCTGCCACCTGGTGGCCTCCTGCAGCATCACACCGCTCTGCTTTAAATCACACAGTCCATGATAGAAACAGCAGATGGGATTTAAAGCTGATGATCACTGATGCTATTCTAATAAAGATGATGATGAAGATGATGTTGCTGATGAAGATGATGCTGCTGATGATGATGAAGATGTTGCTGATGAAGATGAAGATGATGATGATGAATATTATGAAAATGATGATGATGAAGATGATGATGAAAATGATGCTGATAAAGGTGATTAAGGTGATGATGAAGATGATGCTGATGAAGATGTTGCTGATGAAGATGATGACGAAGATGATGCTGATGAAGATGATGACGATGATGATGAAGATGAAAATGATGCTGATGGAGATGATGCTGATGAAGATGTTGCTGATAAAGATGATGATGATGAAAATGATGCTGATGAAGATGAAGATGATTGTATGTAAAGGGATAAAAGACTCTTGTGTTCATATTTAACATGTTAACATGTAATAATAAAGTCCTGTAGATGTCTTCAGGTTGTTGAGACTCAGATCCAGCTCTCTCAGATGGGAGGGGTTGTCCTTCAGAGCTGAGACCGGATAATCACAGCTGATCTCTGACAACCAGCAGTCCATCAATCTGAATAAAAGAATAAATGATGAAAATGAAAATGATGCTGATGATGATGATGACGACGGTGAAGATGTTGAAGATGATACTGATGAAGATGATGATGAAGATGAAAATGATGCTGATGAAGATGATGCTGATGAAAATGAAGATGATGAAAATTATGCTGATGAAGATGATGCTGATGAAGATGATGATGAAGATGACGAAGATGTTGCTGACGAAGATGATGCTGATAAAGATGATGCTGATGAAGATGACGCTGATGAAGATGAATATGATGAAGATGATGATGAAGAAGATGAAGATGATGGTATGTAAAGGGTTCATATTTAACATGTTAACATGTAATAATAAAGTCCTGTAGATGATGATGATGCTGAAGATGATGAAGATGAAGGTGATGTAGATGATGTCCTGTAGATGTCTATATTTTCTCACATTTAAAGTCTGTGTGTTGAAACATTTGTCCTCTGAGCCTCTGCTGCCACCTGGTGGCCTCCTGCAGCATCACACCGCTCTGCTTTAAATCACACAGTCCATGATAGAAACAGCAGATGGGATTTAAAGCTGATGATCACTGATGCTATTCTAATAAAGATGATGATGAAGATGATGTTGCTGATGAAGATGATGCTGCTGATGATGATGAAGATGTTGCTGATGAAGATGAAGATGATGATGATGAATATTATGAAAATGATGATGATGAAGATGATGATGAAAATGATGCTGATAAAGGTGATTAAGGTGATGATGAAGATGATGCTGATGAAGATGTTGCTGATGAAGATGATGACGAAGATGATGCTGATGAAGATGATGACGATGATGATGAAGATGAAAATGATGCTGATGAAGATGATGCTGATGAAGATGTTGCTGATAAAGATGATGATGATGAAAATGATGCTGATGAAGATGAAGATGATTGTATGTAAAGGGATAAAAGACTCTTGTGTTCATATTTAACATGTTAACATGTAATAATAAAGTCCTGTAGATGTCTTCAGGTTGTTGAGACTCAGATCCAGCTCTCTCAGATGGGAGGGGTTGTCCTTCAAAGCTAAGACCGGATAATCACAGCTGATCTCTGACAACCAGCAGTCCATCAATCTGAATAAAGAATAAATGATGAAGATGAAAATGATGCTGATGAAGATGATGATTGTGAAGACGATGATGATGAAGATGATGCTGATGAAGATGATCCTGATGAAGATGATGAAGATGAAGATGATGATAATGATGATGAAGATGAAAATGATGCTGATGATTGTGAAGATGATGCTGATGATGAAGATGTTGCTGATGAAGATGAAAATGATGCTGATGATAAAGAGGAAAATGATGCTGATGAAGATGATGATGGTGATGAAGATGATGCTGATAAAGATGATGCTGATGAAGATGAAGACGATGGTTATGATGACGAAGATGATGCTGATGAAGATGAAAATGATGCTGATGAAGATGAAAATGATGCTGATGAAGATGATGATGGTTATGATAATGAAGATGACGCTGATGAAGATGATGAAGATGAAGGTATGTAAAGGGTTCATATTTAACATGTTAACATGTAATAATAAAGTCCTGTAGATGATGATGATGAAGATGAAGATGATGAAGATGAAGATGAAGATGATGCTGATGAAGATGATGGTGATGAAGATGATGTCCTGTAGATGTCTTTATTTTCTCACATTTAAAGTCTGTGTGTTGAAACATTTGTCCTCTGAGCCTCTGCTGCCACCTGGTGGCCTCCTGCAGCATCACACCGCTCTGCTTTAAATCACACAGTCCATGATAGAAACAGCAGATGGGATTTAAAGCTGATGATCACTGATGCTATTCTAATAAAGATGATGATGAAGAAGATGATGTTGATGAAGATGATGATGATGAAGAAGATGATGTTGATGAAGATGATGCTGCTGCTGCTGATGATGATGATGAAGATATTGCTGATGAAGATGATGATGATGAAACTGATGCTGATGAAGATGATGATGATGAAGATGATGCTGATGAAGATGATGATGAAGACGAAAATAATGCTGATGAAGATGATGATGATGATGAAAATGAAAATGGTCAGACTTTTAAAAATCTCAACATTATTTAATTAATTTCTTTTATTTTTTACCCCAAATTAAAGTTTATTTTTATTTTTCAGAGAAAGAATCCAGATTTTTTTTCTTATGAATTTAAAACCACAAGTTTGATTTAATGTAATAATCCTGACTTTAATCTAAAGTCCAGCTTAGTTTTTATTTTATTAACTTTTATCTTTATAAACTGGATTCAGACATTTTTTATCCTTTCAAGTTTAACTTTAGGAATCCAGTATATTTAAGGTGTAAAGCTGATTAAATTGAATCAAAGTGAACTTTATTTGATGAAATGTTGAGTTTATCCTCAGAAATGACATTTAAATAGAATTATGACTCTCCATCTGCTGTGACCAGGTTTCTCTTTATTCATAATTTTGACTTGTTATTTTCTTGAAGTTTTATTTTGGCTCAGAGTTTTGACCAATAATCTGAGATGAATGTCACTTTCTCCTGGTGTGATTTATTAGTTTGATGTTTCAGACAGAAAGAGTCTGAACGGAGTCTCAGCTGAAGCCTCGCTGTTTGTGCTGATTGAAATGAGATCTAATAAAGACAGTGAGATAATAATATAATGATTACAGTAATAATAGTAATGATAACAATAATATAATAATAAGCAGGGAGATAAAAGCTTTTTCATGAACTCAACCTGAATTAAAAAACAGGATTAAAGTTGATAAGTTTTAGTGGATTTGAGGTCTGAGTCCAGAATGAATGATTTTTTATTGTCATTATATAAATCCATAATGAAATGAGCTCAGAGTGTTTTCCAGTCATAATGATGAAGTGTGCAGATCTCTGGCTCCTCCGTGTGGACGCAGACTGAACTGCAGCTTCCATCATTCTAACACATTGTTCAGCATGTTTTCAGCTTTGGATCTAAACATAAAAGCAGCTCAGAAATGGCCGGACCCTCTACTCTGCTGCTCTGACTGTGGTAAAACAGCCACGTCTCATTCTCTCCCAGCAGTAATCCTTCTCCTGCTGAAAGTCACAGTCAATTCTCTTCTGCTTCATTCATTAGTTTTAGTCCTCGTTAACTCTCAGTGTGATTCTGAGACTCTTGATAAATATGAGCCCAGGCTCACAGTCTTTTATCTTTTCTGCATCAAACTGCTCATGTAGAACTCATCTGTAAAGTGCTGACTTCAGCTAAATCCAGAGATAACTGTTCATTTTGGAGTCAGTTAAGAGACTTAAGTGAAGACGACATAATCCAGATCCAGACTCCAGATGGATCATCAGGATTCAGCTGATCCTCTCAACACCCCTGGATGTTCACTCTCACTCTGACAGAGATGGCCACCATCTGATGAGAGAAGAAGAAAGAACAGAGGAGATAAATGAGTGTTTAGTGAGACTCACTTGATCAGCTGTCAGTCAGTGATGCAGCACATCCAGTATAAAGAGCAGCAGGGACTTCAGTCCTGTTCAGACCAGTAGTGGACAGCTGTGCAGCGTAGCTTGCTTCCTTTAAGCTCTCATGTTAACGTGTTGGAGTGAACACACTGAGCTCCAAGCTCACACACCTACACACACTTTACTATCAAGTGTGTTTCCTCTGCAGATTTCACTCAAGTACACAGAGGAAATAAAGTGCTGAGAGTCATGAACACATCATTACTGCAGAAACAGAGACATTCACTCATCAGTTTACTGATGGATTTACTGCTGATACATGTCAACTCTTATCAAAGTTTAAAGCTACAGAGTCTCTGTGGGATTTGAAGATGTTTCCTGCCGTTAAATCATCACATGACAATCAGTCAGAGCTCTCAGCTAAACAGCTGCTGTGATTCCTGGACTTCAGCAGAGGTTCTGGTCTGTATAAAGACCACATGGTTACGAAACGTAATGATGCTTGTGTGAAATCAGAGCCAGTGATTTGCAGGCTGCAGTCAGACTGATCTTAGAGCTCTGACAAAGATGAACTGATCAATAGTTTAGTGTTGAAATGAGAGAACAAACACTTTGAGATCAGATTTGATGATGAGGATCACTGTCTCTATACATCTTGTAAGGCTGTCAGCTGTAATCCAGCTTTATTTCCTGCAGACATCAACACAACAACAACAGTCGTCTTCACATCAACTCAAACACATGATCACAACAAGCTTCTGGCTCATCTGATTGGCTGACTGTTCTCTCTCTCTCTGTCTTTCTGTCCTATCCTGAAGCCTGTCACCATTCTCCTCTCACAGCTTCACTGAGGAAAGCAGCACTGAGAAGGTTGGAGCTTCACCAGGAAATACTGGATCTTTGCTTTGATACTGACTGTGTTTAATACTAAACTGCTGAAACCAGCACAGACTGACTCCAACTCTCTACTGACCTCAGAGTCTCCAGTCTGCAGTCTGGACTCTGCTGAAGATCAATCAGCTGCTTCACGTCTGAATCCTTCAGGTCGTTGAGGCTCAGATGCAGCTCTCTGAGATGGGAGGGGTTGTCCTTCAGAGCTGAGGCCAGATAATCACAGCTGATCTTTGACAAACTGCAGCGCCTCAATCTGAATAAAAAATAAATGATGAAGATCAAAATCCATTTATAATCCAATCAGATGTGTTCAGGTTTTAAATGCGTAGTAGTGTGTGTGTGTGTGTGTGTGTGTGTGTGTGTGTGTGTGTGTGTGTGTGTGTGTTCTGAAGGATCAATATCAATGAAAAGACATTATTCATTAAAACACATTAAATAATCAGAATAAAGAAATATTTCTCCTTCATCAAGTAAACTTGATGAGTTTGAAACAGAATATTTAGAACTAAATTCTCTCTTTGAGTTTGGATCCCTCCACTGCAGCTCAGCAAGGAAACACTGAAGAAACACAAACATACTTACTTGATATGTGGAACTCAGACTGCTGAAGCCTCATATTAGTTTACACTCTGGAAGTCATTTTTACTCACAACAAGACTGTGGATTTTAAATTCCTGAAAACATTTACATTCTACACATTTGTGTTCAACAAATCCTGAAAATTATGAACCAAACATTTGAAACTTCAATGAAGAATTTAAATTTAATAATAAATCTACTAAAGCTACAGTCAGTGAACTCACATCAGAGTCTCCAGTCCACAGTTTGGACTCTCCAGTCCAGCAGACAGACGCTTCACTGATGAATCAGACAGTTTGTTGAGACTCAGGTCCAGATGTGTCAGATGGGAGGAGTTGGACTTCAGAGCTGAGGCCAAAACTTCACAGTGAGTCTCTGAGAGTCCACAGTCAGTAAGTCTGTAATGACACAAATATTACAACATGTGTTATCATGAAAGAGGACACTTTATATTTACTTCATGCATTTGATGATGAAACAGTTTGATGCTCATTATTTTGATGAACATTTGTTCTTCACATCATCTTTTTATTAAATGTATTTTTTCTGATGCATTTTATACCTTAAATGTAAAAATGAAGCTCAGAGAAAGTTCAGACAGGAAGAGCTTTAACTTCCTCACTTCAAGCAGGAATAGTTTTACCTAGCCTTTGTTCAAAAGTCAAGTCACACACAGATGAGATCAGCTGTCCTAATTAACGTTGATTCAGGTGCCTGGTTCAGTGAGCCGCAGTCTGTGTCCAGCCAAAGATCTTATCTGAGAGAAGATGCTTCCTCGCTCTGTTTTGTTTCTTCATCAAACAATGTTCATGAAACACTACAGATTTCCATTCAGTAAGTAAGCATATTTCTTTGCTCACAGGTGACATCTATCAGAAGTGTTGTACTTGGTTTATATTCATTTTAATAGAATTGTTTTCTGATCATAAGCATCTTACTGTGATGTGATATTTATTTATTTTATTGTGATGTATTAGTTACTGCAGGGATTTCTGATTTTCTTCTGTGCACTTGAACGTGACGCCTGAGGAGCGCCTGCAGACTTCCTGGAGAAAGTGTGTGTGTGTGTGTGTGTGTCAGATATTGATTCCTTGATGACAGGTTATACAATGATAACAGTTGTGGGCTGTTTGGGTAGATGGAGGCTACACAGATTTTTGTAAAGTGCAGCAGAGAGGAAGAAGGGACCTGGAGGTTGGACTCGTTCACTACATACTGCAGCTTTAAGACATTTTGAATGTATTTTCTCAGGAGCATTACATGGTGATTAATCTACGAAAGCTACAGCCAGTGAACTCACATCAGAGTCTTCAGTTTACAGTTTGGACTCTCCTGTACAGCAGACAGCAGCTTCTCTGATGAATCAGACAGTTTGTTGAGATTCAGGTGCAGCTCTGTCAGATGAGGGTTGGACTTCACAGCTGAGGTCAAAACTTCACAGTCAGTGTCTGAGAGTTTAAAGTCAGTAAGTCTGTAATGACACAAACATACACACATGAACCACACACTCTGACACCCAAACAGTTAAATGATGTTATCTGGTGGGGAAAAACACTAACATTTTGAAGCCATGTCTCCCAAACACAGGAATTTATGAAAGAGTCATTTTTTGGCTGCATATTTGACTGATGTTGGTTAAAAAAAAAAATTATTGGATGTAGAAAATAATGTTAATTTATAATATTTTTAGTCTCTATGACCAGTAGTTGGAAATTAAAGAAAACTGTCATGCTCATTATTTTGTTTCATCTCTTAGATTATGCACCTTGTTCTTTTTTTTCTTTCCATCTATTCAGCAGATTCAAACTAATCCTGAAAATTATGAACCAAACATTTGAAGCTTCAGTGAAGGATTTGAATTTAATGAATAGAAGAAAAAGAAATCTACCAAAGCTACAGTCAGTGAACTCACCTCAGAGTCAGTTTACAGTTTGGACTCTCCTGTACAGCAGACAGCAGTTTCATTGATGAATCAGACAGTCTGTAGAGTCTCAGGTGCAGCTCTGTCAGATGAGGGTTGGACTTCACAGCTGAGGTCACAACTTCACAGTGAGTGTCTGAGACTCCAAAGTCAGTAAGTCTGTAATGACACAAATATTACAACATATTATCATGAACTGGCTCAAGGTTCAGACTAACAAGGAGAACACATGTTTGAATCTCAAAAACTAAAATAATGTATTAAAGTAAGTTATTAACAAACTAAATGTAAACTCCATGTGTAATGTGTAGAATCAGTAGTGTAGGGAAGTGCATGGATGAGGGGAAATGTGTGCTAGACAATAAAAAACACATGAAGCAAAGAAAGAAAAGAGATGTTGCTGGTGGAAGAGAGAGGGAGACACTGAGCAGGCCAGCTTTGATAAGGTGATCCAGCCCAAAGCCCAGCTGATACTTCAGCCTGATGACTCCATCATTATTATTATTATTATTATTATTTTTATGAGTTTGACTCTTATTATATTGATTAACATTTGTTCTTCACATCAGTGGTTCAGATAATATGATGGACAAGTTCACATTGGCAGCTGTTCAAGTCATCATGCCCGTTAGCATCGCTGCTGGTAATGGAACTCTGTTTTTATGATACTCTGCTTATGATTGATATGTTTATTATTCTTAGTGTGCATTGGAAATAAAAGAAAACTGTCATGCTCATTATTTCTTTTCATCTCTTAGATTATGCACCTTGTTCTTTTTTTTCTTTCCATCTATTCAGCAGATTCAAACTAATCTTGAAAATTATTTATCTGAACTGATGAGAAATAAAAGGCTCCATTGCTCGGTTCAACACACTCAGGGGTTTAGTCTCTATGACCAGTAGTTCACGGTCATATTCTCTCTGACTTCAGAAATCTTCTTTGGAAAATGAAACAGATCTTATTTTAAACTCTTAATCATAGTGTTAAAAACAGTGTGTGATTATATATGATTAACAGAAGCTGCTCATGTAATAATAACTTTACTGCATTCACTGATAACTGTAAAATACTGATATATGTTGTGATAAAATGCTGCTGTAATAAAACCTCAACCACAACCTCTAAAGTCCTTCATGTGTTTCACCAGGTTTGAATGAATCCTCCAACACACAAAGGAAGAGAAAGAGAAGAAAACACTGTCAAATCCAATAATTACTAGAAATAAATAGAATAACTGTTTCTTTAATTTAACAGCTATAAACATCAACATTATTTACACATCTGAGACTAAATATAACTGACATGTTATTTCAGCTGTGACCTCCTTAGTTTCCTTGGTGTCTTGTCTCCTCCCCTTGTGGAGGTTTGACAGTACTGTTCCCTATACCACCTTCCCGCCTTGGACCTTACCTCACCAACCTTACCTGGAACCCTACCCCAGACCCAGCCACTGCTCCCCCACTCCCCCACTCACCCTGTCATTAAACCCTGCTTTTGAGTTACCTCCTGTGTGTTCGCTTGTCTCTGGTCTAATCTGGGGTCCTATTATTTCTGGTTGTGACACTGACATGTTATTTCAGATATAAACAAGTAGAGCACTATTTTAATAATGAAATATTTATATTTGAAAAACTAAACTACTTATCTACACTTATTAATAATGTTAATCACATCTGGACTTACTGAGCTTTTCTGCAGTTCCTCACAGCTGGGATCAGTCTCCGTCGTCCCTCCTCTGATGTGTTGTACTTCTTCAGGTCCAACTCATCCAGAGGCTCCTCTGACATCTGCAGCATGTAGGCCAGAGCTGAGCAGTCAAACACAGAGAGTTCCTTCTCTGATCTGTTCTCTGACTTCAGGAACTCTTGGATCTCCTGATGTACTGAGCGGTCGTTCATCTCCATCAGACAGTGGAAGATGTTGATGCTTCTGTCAGGAGAGATATTACCACCGTTCATCTCCTTCAGGTGGTTGATGACTCTCTGGATGGTTTCTGGACTGTTGTCTGTCTGACCCAGCAGGCCTCCTAAGAGACTCTGGTTGGACTCCAGAGAGAGGCCATGAAGGAAGCGGACAAACAGGTCCAGGTGGCCATTTTCACTTAGGAGAGATTTCTCCATGACTCTCTTCAGGAAGACATCCAGAGATGGTTTACGACTGAAAGGTGCTGAAATTTTCTCAAGGGAAGACTTTGGTCTTTCTTCTACCAGGAAGTCCTTCAGTACCTTTGTCTTCCTGCTGGTGTAACAGTGGTACATGTAGACTGCAGCAAGAAACTCCTGAATGCTCAGATGAACAAAGCTGTAGACGGTTGTCTTCTGGTCTTTCTCTCTTTTGAAGATCTCTGTACAAACTCCTGATAACACCGAGGCCTCTGTGACATCAAGACCACACTGCTCCAGGTCTTCTTGGTAGAACATGATGTTTCCTTTCTCCAGTTGTTCAAACGCCAGCCTCCCCAGCTTCAGAAGAAGCTTCCTGTCAGCCTTCTTCAGCTTCTGTGGACTCGTCTCATGTCCTTCATCATACTTGTTCTTCTTCATCTTTATCTGAACCAGCAGGAAGTGTGAGTACATGTCAGTCAGGGTCTTGGGCAGCTCTCCTCTCTGGTCTGGAGTCAACATGGGGTCCAGAACAGTAGCAGTGATCCAGCAGAAGACTGGGATGTGACACATGATGTGGAGGCTCCTGGATGTCCTGATGTGTGAGATGATTCTGCTGGACTGCTCTTCATCACTGAATCTCCTCCTGAAGTACTCCTCCTTCTGGGGGTCAGTGAAGCCTCGTACTTCTGTTACCCTGCTAACAAATATCAGAGGGATCTGATTGGCTGCTGCAGGTCTGGTAGTTATCCAGATGAGAGCCGAGGGAAGCAGCTTCCCCTGGATGAGGTTTGTCAGCAGCATGCTGACTGATGACTTCTGTGTGACATCAGACACGACCTCACTGTTGCTGAAATCCAGTGAAAGTCTGCTTTCATCCAGGCCGTCAAAGATGAACAAAACTTTACAGCCAGCGAGCTTCTTTGCTGTGAGCTTCTGTAATGTTGGATAGAAATGACAGATCAGTGTGATCAGACTGTGCTGCTTATCTTTGATCACGTTCAGCTCTCTGAATGGAAGTGGAATCAGCTGACTGATCTCTTGGTTGTTGGAGAGCTTTGCCCAGTCCAGAGTGAACTTCTGCACTGTGAAAGTTTTTCCAACGCCAGCAACGCCGTTCATCAGAACCACTCTGATGTATTCCTGTTGGCCAGGTAAGACTTTAAAGATGTCCTGACACTTGATTGGAGCGTCATGGAGGATCTTCTTCTTGGAAGCTGTTTCAAGCTGCATCACCTCATGTTGGGTATTAACCTCGTTACTCCTTCCGTCTGTGATGTAGACCTCAGTGTAGGAGCTGTTGAAGGGGATTTTACTTCCTGCTTCATCAGTTTCTTCAGTCAGATGTTGACATCTCGTTATCAGAATGATCTGATGTTCATCTAAACCCTCCTGCTTTCCACTTTGTGCTGAAAGAGAAGAAAAATCTAGATGTGCACATCTCTCAGTGTGTTTACATGTATTTATGTAAGCAGGTTACTCAGAGAAAGGTTAGCTGGGTAATCAGGGAACATGTTAACATGCACAGTACTGGTTACTGTCAATCTGTACAAGCAACAAATCAGTGATCAGATTTCTCCTCTACACTGACTTTATTCTCAAAGCATGTCTTTCTTATTTTATCAGTATTAGTAACAGAAGGTGTTTATCAGTCCTGACTTTTTCTCTGTTTTGCTCTGTGTGTCTGAGTCACAACTTTTCCTCACAGCCTGAAAGTGTCTGAATTCAACAAACAGTCAAATGTTAAGTGGTGGAAACTAAATTATTTAGACTTCTAGAGGATCATTTGTGTTAGTTTAAGTTTTAGTTGGACTTTAAATTTAAGGATAAATCACTCTGAGTAATGATCTCTACTTTCATTCAGCTGCTGTCACTCTGAGCTGCTCTACAGTCTTTGGTTCATGTTACGTGTTTACATGGCAGAGAAATCAAGGTTCTCCAGGAGAAATCTACCTGGGAAATAATATAATAATAAAATAATACATTGAAATGTCTCTGATCTATAACCCTGATTACAGTAACCAATAACACTACTTTGTAGGACCACCTGTCAGAATTACATCACTCTCCACCTGACAAGAGTTCATTCATGTTTTCCACCGTTGCATCTAAAATCTTTTTATAATCCAAAGGTCAGTGGAGATATCACCAGATTTAATGTGGGCATAGATTCACATATTTATATCATTTAGTCTGATTTCATCACAGTTCTTTGTATCATGATGTAAACCTGTTCGAATTAAAGCTGAGACTTTAATGTTGAATCAGTTATTTTATCTAAGTTTAATATGAGCCTGATGAAAAAAATGCATAACTATTCAAATACTTACTGTGTGAGCAGTGAGGTGTCTCAGTGTTTGGCACTGTTGCCTCACAGCTAGAAGGTCCTGGGTTTGAACCCTTGTTGTCTCCGGTCGTCTCTGTGATGAGTTTAGATGTTTCCCCAGTGTTAGTGTGGGTTTCTGCTGGTTGCTCTGGTTTACTCCCACCATCAGGAACATCTGTGTTAGGGTTGATACTCCTGTCAGTTCCACTGCTCACTGCTCCTAGAGTATAGGATGGGTCAAATGCAGAGTATCAGCTTTGTTTCAGTGTATATGAGTTCTGAGAAATGACAATGAAGGAATCTTAATGTAAAATGATTAAACTATATAAAGACACAGGCTGTTTCTCCTCAGATCTGCTGTCTGGATGTGATGTCATGTTTGTCTCTTCCTGTGACTGACCTTCTGATCCTGAGCTGATGTTTGATAACTTCTTCACCAGATCATTCCTGTTGATCTTCTTTAAAACGCTCTCCATCACCTCCACAGCTCCAGCAGGTTCATATTTCTGCACCATCAGATCCACCACGTCTCTCTTCTTTGCCTTCTCCAGCTGGGCCCATTGAATGGGTTCGATGTCGCCCTTTTTTTCTTTCTTCAGGAACCATTTGAAATTCTCAAAGTCATCTTCACTTAAATCATTGAGGATGTGGAGGAGGTCTGCCTCCGTCATCTTGGCTCTCTGTTAAAATCAGAGAATCATTGATAAGAGAACAGTTGTGTTTCGGTCAGTCTGCCAATAGAAACTCATTGTGTGTTTGTACTGGATCTGACTCATTTGACAAACAGCCCAGTTTGGCTGCAGTCGTTTAAATGTCAGAGAAGCTCAAGAGGATCTTCAGTAAAAACATCTTACTACAAATCTACTCAGAAGCTGTTCTGGAGCTTTTTATCACATCCAGTTTTCTCAGTTATAGACATGTATGTGTTAAACGGACTGTTTTCTGTCTTTAATGTAGGGAATAAAAGCTAAAGTGTAATCTCAGCACAAGGTCCAGTTAGTGTTCTGCTTTCACAGCTCACCTGTTTGTTGTGGTTCAGTGAACTCTGGTGTCTTCACGTTCTGATTGATTGATTAACGCTGGTGTGAAAACTGTCACCAGAGAGCTCCTGAAGATGAGGGTCTGGTCTCAAAGTGAACTGTAGCAGCCGATAACGTTCTTCTTGTATCTACAGCTGAAAACATGTGAGAATAAAGAGATCTGAACTTGTAAATGTGTAAACTGTGAATGAATATGACACATCCTGAATATGAATCTCCTGTAAACTCACAGTGTGTCTGTAGAGTCTGAAGCATGCATGTAGTCTGACTGAATCATTTACACACATTTCTATGAGCTGCACAGCTTTGATAAACACATCAGCTGACTCTTTATATTAAGATGCTGAACCTGCTGCAGAAGATCTTCACACTAAACTAATAACTGATGGAGATGGTTTAGTAGAGAGTGTGTTGGTTCTTCAATAAGATATGAAAACTGAATCATCTTCAGGTCAGTTTAAATAGAAACAGTCTCTTACTTTGTGTCTGAGGGTCCAGGTTCATTACTGAAGTTTAGAGGATCATCATCAGACTGCTCACTCTTCATCAACACAGCTGGATGTTAGAGACTCTGCTCCGTCCTCATCTTCTGGAGTCTGAGAGGTAAACCAGGAACATCTTACGTCTGTCAGTGCAGCAGCTCTCTCATGTTGTGATCATGTCTAAAAAAGAAGTTATTATTCAGTCAGTGTGACGACCTGCTTCAGTTAGAACTCCACCATCATTATTCAGCTCTGATTCTTCTACGTCATCAGTCCCTGTTACAGTAGGACGCTCCGAGGATCAACTCTGATAATCAGCCCTGTGTACGTGCTGCTGCTGTTTGCTCATAACTGATAAAAGATGATGATGAATGATTCCTCGTATCAAAGTACAGTCACACTGATCTGATGGCAGTTCCAGAGAAATCAAAGTTCACTGTGAGTCTACAACAGTTTGACATTTACTGTAAATCCTCCGTCTACAGTGAAGTAAGAAGCCGGCAATGTTCCAGTCCTGATGAATGATGCTGATAATAAGTTATTTCTCTTTGAGAAGATCAATAAACTCAGCAGCTTCACTCTGTGATTTTAGGATTGTATGAAGAGTTTTGAGAACTCAACACCTTTTGGAGCTTTTTCTGTTGTACAAATAAGAAACACAGTTCAGGTGTTTGTGTCAGAACTGGACCTTTTGTTTCTAACTGCTGATGCTGAACCCTCCTTAAGACCTTCATCATTTCAGCTCATATTCTACTTTTACTACATTTTCATAAACATGTTGAAATAAGTCTGAATATCAGCTCTGTGCTTCTTTTTCTATCTAAAACTGAATATTTATCTCCTGTAAATTCACACTTTATTTGAAGAGTGTGATGCATGCATGTAGTCTGATGTTATAACTTACAGCTTATAAAAATGAAGTCAATCATTAACATAACCATAAAGCATTATCAGCACAATTAAAGCATGAACTCTGTGAACTCAGAGCAAAAGATTAAAGACAGTTCTCTTTGGCTTTAAACATCTTTTAAACTCTGCTTCTACACTCAAACATGAAGCACTCAATACATTTGATTTATTCATGAGTTCAAATATAGTTGTACATTCTCTCAGTAGTTTGTTAAAGAGTGAAAATGTATTTTGAATCAATTGATCATTGTGTCTATTTAGAGCTCAGCAGTGAGTCACGTTACATCGCTGTGAGGACGCACAAACCAGGAAAACAACAACAGGAAACAACGTTTAACACCTCAAACTCTGTCATTTCACATTTAATCAACTAAACAATGAATGTGAAAAATAATCATCAGATTGATCAATAATGACAGTAATCATTATCTACAGTCCTGATATTAACACTCACCTGCTTCACACGGTTTTCCTCCTTCTGCTCTGATGACTGTAAAATGAAGTCTGACTGAAAACTTTCAGCTTTACTTCCTGTTTGTCAGTTCCTCGTTCTGCTTTACTGGAAATCACTTGTGTAAGGCTGTCTCTGTAACACACTGACCACATAGTTCAGACATATACGAGGTTTAGACCTGGTCTAGTTAGCTTAGCTTCAGTTTGGAGTCTTTGTCTACAAATATGAATCTCTTTAGCTGTTCCACTTTATTCACCAGCAAGTCTCTAAATGTGTCAAAGCAACACAACGAGTTCAAAGTGTGTAAAAGTGTGATTGGAGCAGAGAGGAAGTGCAGAGTGTGCTAATCATTGACTGTGTCTTCATCACTACCTGCAATCTGTTTCACATCACATGTACAGTCCTCATCTGATCCTTTCTTCACATTACAATGTCAATGATACACATATGTTTCATGATTATTGATCTCATGGCTTCTCAGCAGCTGTTCAACACCTGCATGGTAAATGCAACTCAAACCATCTGACACTTTATCACACAGACCACAAAAGCTCCAGTATTTTCTCTTCTTTTCATACTTTTCACAATACTTTACAAAAGTTTTATTACTTTTTCCTGCTGTTAAAAATGCATCTTTCTGCTTCTTTAAAAATAAATCTTAACTGACAATATTGAATTATAATCTGAGTATCATCAGTACCAGAGGAAAAGACTAATTTATTTAATTTTTTATTTTCACTGATGGAAGCAACTTGTGGATAATAAAAATAATTTCAAATAAACTTCACAAGAGATGAACAGCAATGAGAATGGAGAAATACATCTTCCCAAATTCAATCCAAATGCAGACAAAGAGAATTACATTTACACTTCAATAAAACTCACCAATCAGGATGCAGTTCTTCAAATGGAAAGATGAACAGTTCAGTGATTCGAGTGATCATTTGAATGATCCTTAGAGTTTCCAGATAAAGTTTCTGCTCTTTACTCACACAGAGATAGATGCTGTTTGACTGCAGATCGCTTTCTGCTTCCTGTTGATTTTCACCCCTTAAAACCACAAACTATCACTTCCTGTCACCTTGCAGCCTGCTCAGTTCCTCATTCAGTTCCAGTCTACGTGATCACAGACACGAAGCATCAAACCTCCAAAAAGACCAACAAGTAGAAAACAGAACATAATTGTCATGTATGGAGGGAGATGTGCTTCCTTCTGCTTCAGCAACATAAACCTTCTTCATCTTAGTTATTACTACAATTATAGAAGCAGAAAGTTAGAAAGTTCATCTCATGTTTATGTCTCCATCTCATGGTTGATAGGTGAAAAGATGAACTACAGCACACTGTGAAAAGCACACGACTGATGCTGATAATGTGCAGAGAAAGATCTGACTTCACTTTGCAGAGTGAAACTTTCTCATGAGAGTATTTACAGGTTTAACCACACATGAAGAAATGTTTAGTACATGTTGTACTTCCTGTCTGTCACCTCAGCATTATTGTTGGGTGTAATGTTTTAATGATCAAACCAAGCAAGTCTTTTAGGTCTTTATTAGCAGCCATGTTGGGACAAACACACATTTTTGTTTTGTTGCACTGTCCTGATAATCTGTATACATACACTGCTGCTGAACTACACACCAGTCTTCCATCCAAGTGCAAGTCCCTGTTATCTCACTGGACTCACTACATTACAACTTCCCTCCTTTGAGTATCTAAAGGTGCAAATAGGAAAAGAAATTATTTTTAACCAATTTAAAATTAAGCAAACACTAGACTAACAAATACTTCTGTATCAGGCTATTTTGCAGAGATGTAACATTGGCTCCTTCCATTTAAGCTTTTTCTTCTTTTACTTATATCTATTTTAACAGAGAAGATCTTTCCTGGTCCAAAACAATAATATAAACCTAAACTAGAGCTTTCAGGTAGACTACTGCTCGCCCACATATATGCTGAGGATTATTCTGCCTCATTAGTCATCTACGATCTAACTACAAAGTCTCTCAAGTGACAAAGTCTTTTAGAAGAGGTGGCTGTTTAATCACTCCGCCTCTCAATCTAGTGACAGCCACTGATGTTTAAAAAGAGTTATATGTTGAAGTTTTCCCCTGAAATGTGAGAAAACCACCCAAATCCTTTTACACTCTCTTGGCTTTCCCTTCATGTCATTAAGGGTTGGTGTTGCTCCCCCTGTTATTAGGCCTCTATATTAATGATCAATCATATCTAAGTCTAAATGGTCATGATACAACCTCTTAATATGTGAATGATATTCTCATCAAAGGTGGAAGGACTGACATAGATCTCATTTCAAACAGCTCTTCGATGTTCTGATATTTTCGAGAAACATCTGTTAATCTTAAGAAGGTTTGTAAGATAAATTTTACTGTAATTTCTGAGCCTTTAAGTTCTTCTCAGTCTATGCTATAGGAACCAGAGATGAAAGAAAAGAGGATTTGGAGAAAATGAGGGAAAGTAAAAGAATAAAAAGACAAGAAACATCAGAGGGAAAACAAAACAAAAATGCAGTTTTTTGCAGACTCTTCTGTGTGTCTATGGGTGTGTTGGTCTCTAAATGAGGTGTGGTCAGGTTCATTGGTGGCACGTTGCTATTTTGAGGCAGAGGAAAGCGATTAAGCTACACACCAAAAAAAAAAACAGGTCTAAAGTCACTGAAGCATGTTACTGTTATTAAGGGGGCATCATCAAGAGTCCAATATGCTCCTATATAGGTGGGTATATAGCGGGTATATAGGGGGGTATATAGGGGGTATATAGAAGGTATATAGGGGGGTATATAGGGGGGTATATAGGGGGTATATAGAAGGTATATAGACGGGTATATAGGCGGGTATATAGGCGGGTATATAGGTGGGTATATAGGCGGTATATAGGGGGGTATATAGACGGGTATATAGACGGGTATATAGGTGGGTATATAGACGGGTATATAGACGGGTATATAGGAGGGTATATAGGGGGGTATATAGGGGGTATATAGAAGGTATATAGACGGGTATATAGGTGGGTATATAGACGGGTATATAGACGGGTATATAGGCGGGTATATAGACGGGTATATAGGCGGGTATATAGGGGGGTATATAGGGGGTATATAGAAGGTATATAAGGGGGTATATAGACGGGTATATAGACGGGTATATGGGGGGGTATATAGACGGGTATATAGACGGGTATATAGGGTGGTATACAGGGGGGTATATAGGGGCTATATAGGGGGTATATAGGCGGTATATAGGGGGGTATATAGGTGGGTATATAGGGGGTATATAGGAGGGTATATAGGCGGTATATAGGCGACTCTGTGCTTGTTACCACAGAGGCACAGCAGCACAAACATGCAAAACATCTCTAATAAAAGGACCACAATGTGAATTCGTATTATGATGAACATCAACATATTAAAAATACATGTCATATTAGTTAGTCATAATATTTATCATAAATAAATAAATAAAATAAAATAAAATGAGAATGAGCCTTCCATTGTTTGTGGGGGGGGGGGGGTCAACACCTTGGAGACTGCCGCTACAGACAGTCCTACCAACTGCATGAAGGGTTAACATGATTAAAACAGTTTTTGAACAATATTAAAAATGGGGCCCTAAAAGTCTGTGTGTTGAAACATTTGTCCTCTGAGCCTCTGCTGCCACCTGGTGGCCTCCTGCAGCATCACACCGCTCTGCTTTAAAATCACACAGTCCATGATAGAAACAGCAGATGGGATTTAAAGCTGATGATCACTGATGCTATTCTAATAAAGATGATGAACATCAGTCAGAGCTCCTAACACAAATGTTTCTCTGGTGACTGAAACTACATTTCAGTCTTTGTATTCCTTTTATTTTTGTATCATTCATGTAGTTTGTGATTGATTATAAATACAGCTTTATGTTTATCTTTTCAATAAATTAAAAAAAATTACATTACTGTAAGTAAAAAGAAGTAGATAGAAATGAATAACCAAAAAATTTAAAAATTTTTTTTTAAAAAAGCAAGCAAAAAAAAAGTTAAAACTGAATCACGAAAATATTTAATCAGTTTAGTTAATAACTACATAAAAACATGAATAAATTAGGTAAATTAAGTATTTTAATTCATAATTTACAATTTAATTTATCAGACACTTTTATCTAAAGCAATATACATCTAAGAGATCACAAGCAGGCGTCTGTTCTCAGGTGAGAACAATCCAAATAAGTGCCATAAAGTTAAAGTCTAAAAGGAAAGGTGCCAGCAGGCAGTGCATGTGTAGCTGAAGATTCCTCTTTTTACAAAGTGTGGAGGTCCTCAGGAGGTATATGACCAATTTAATTTAGTTAATTTAATTTAGTTTTATGATCTCTGAAAAAAAGTAGTTAATTTAATGAGACTGACCTAAGAATCCATGACCTGCTCCACAAAGAAGATAAAAAATAAATTGTATTAATTTGCATACAGTTTTGTGTATTTTACTCAACTTTTGTACACTCTTGGTGTAAAAAAAAGACCGTTCATTATGAATGGGGGAGACTACAATTAGTGTAAAAAACTGTGCTCAGGTACATCCTCATTTGTCAGATGGACACACACACACACACACACACACACACACACACACACACACACACACACACACACACACACACACACACACACACACACACACACACACACACACACACACACACACACACACACACACACACACACACACACACACACACACACACACACCTTGGAGTCCCTGGCAACTACCTACGGGAACCTTTGCCCGGTAGAGTCTCTCTCTCGCGGGAACTACACCTGTTGGCCGTTCTCACAGACAGTTGCAACATAGTTTCAATAATATTGAACGTTTCTTGTAGCTTTGGACGGGTGAGAGTCCGGGATCAGATTGTGTCCTTAAATCTTGTAAAATATTCTATACATGTCATATATGATAAATCATATATTTATAATTATATAATGTCCTTCTCCATTCTAACCTCATGTTACAGAAGAACCTGAAGTTGTGTTGCATTTAAAATAATCCACGTCTAACTTTAAACTTTGACCTGAGTTGACTCAGAATCTGCAGAGCAGCAGTTTCTTTCTCTTTAACTTTAAACACCTCTGAGAATAAAACAGACAATCCAGAGAGAAAAGCTTAAGAATCCAACCAAAACTGACCGACATTTACATTTGAATCAGTGAGATCCTGTTGATGTCGGAGCCTGAAGCTGAAAGAAGGAAAACTGGAGGAAGCTCTTCTGTGTAGCTGGGTGGTTTTGGGATTCATCTAATGGTCAAAGAGATGAGAGGAAAATGTCACATTAGGAAAACAATCTTGATGTTGAAGCTCATTTCTGCCAGGGAAAATGCTGATTAAAGTACATTTTTTAAATACTTGATTAACTGAAGGGAAACATATATTGCAAATAAAGGAGAGCATATATTGTACATCTGAATATCAAAAGTCTATGTACAAACGTAACGACAATTCAGGAGTGTTTAATGCATATTTCATAACACGTCTCATAAATTAACTGCATCTATTGTATATTATCTTCATTTTTACACAATATCAAAATCTAATCCCCTGATTACTTCCTTCATTTTTAGCTCTAATATTTGGGATGTTCTTAAGGATAGATAAATGCTCATTATAGATTCATACTTACGCCTTTCACACCAAAGCAGTTCCAGTGCTGGTTCGGGGCCAGTGCTTAATTTGAAAGCGGTTTTCCTGTTCACACAGACAAAGTGGTTCCAGAGTGGCACCAGTTCTTTGCTAGTCGGCCACTGTTGTTGTTGTTGTTGCTTCGGGGTTGGCGCGAGTCTTTATGGGTAAGCAGAGAACGTAACTGGCGTATGCGGTGACGTCATTACGTAGCCCCGCAAGAACCTTGAGCAGCTGCGAACCAACACCAGCACCAGCACTGGAACTGCTTTGGTGTGAAAGGGGTTGTAATGACGACTGCAGTCTCTAGGGGGCGCTGGTTGTGTTCATTCAAATCATTAAAGAGACATCAGACGAGCCGCAGCACTTCTTGATGGCAAGTTAGCGAATAAACCTTTATTATGCCTGCACAATCTTGCCAGAATTAAGGTTAACATATCAAACAATTAAAATTCATTTCATTCATACATATAAAATCACTATAAAATGTCACTCTGTAATATTGTGTCATTGCAACATCATCCGTGTTTTCCAACATTCACAAAAAACTGATTGTTTCACCGCACTTCCTTCCTGTGGTTATAAAAACTAAATCGTCACATCTGTCCTCTCTGAACACATAATCCAGGAGGAGAGATCAACCTTATCACCTGCTCCTTCTCAACAATAAGACCATTTTCTGTCAAAGAAAATAAAAACAATAAATAAATTCAAAAGCAGAGTTTTTCTTTCTTAAAGTCACAGCACAGCTTGTCCCGATCCTCCGATATATCTTCAGCTTTCTGCAGCTTTGTGGGACAATGCCTTTATATCATTACACAGGTTCGACCAGACAGGATATGAAACTAGATGCTTCTGTTCCTGGTTGTACAATCTTACTGTGGAAATAGAAAAGAAAGGGGAAAAAAGGAATTTCCAAGTTTTTGAACCCAATAGTTTTGGCAAAACCTGAAAAGACCCAGAAAACTTGGTAGTAAAAATCTATAAAGTGGTTTTGCCCAAATGATTGACTTGAAAAAGAGAAGATTGTCTTTACCTGACTTAAATGTGGATCAATTAAAGTAGTAGGACCCAAAAGGGGATTTACTCTTACCAAAGTTCAAGATTAAACTCCTCATGAAACCACAGTGTAGATTTACTTTGTGTCTGTAAATGAATCAAACTGATTCCAATGAAATGATTTGTTTTGATCTAAAAAGTATGCCATTATAAATGCTGCTGTTAGTATGACTGTGGAAGTGGTTGCCTTAAGATTATTGAGAACAACTTAGATATTGGTTCTTCATCATTAAGGTAAAACCGATCACATGGAAAGATGCAACCTGAAACACAATCACTGTCTTTAACTAAAGCTGTCATCTCATGTGTGTAAATGAAAATAAAACCGATGTGTAGGCGGGCAGAAAGTGTCACAGAGAGACTCAAGAAATATGTGTGGAAACTTTCCCCTGGACCGGGAAGTGAAAAATCTTCAGTGCAACATGGAGGATGAGGAGAGACAGACATCCAGATGAAAAGTTCAGTTTTAAGGGACAGTGACGTGGAAGGGACTGCCGGGGACATTCTCGTCCCCCCACTTCACGATGAGGATGTAGCTGCCCTGCTCTTTGACTGTGTACGTCACGTTGTACATCCTGTTGCCCATGTGTTTGACGTATACTTCTTCGCATGGCGTCTTTGGCCCGTGGACGCCCACCATCAACATGTTGGTGCCTGCAGAGATACCGACAGTCAGGGAAATGTTCTTGTGCATGGATTAAGGTTGTTTAGGTTGCCTAACCAATTTCCATGAAAAGCAGCTCTGAATTATTGTGTCCCTTAGAGTTAGAGCCAATTCATCTGCAGCAACTGGCTTATCACACGTATGTTTGTAGGTGTGTAAATGTTGACCAAGACCTGAGAAGAAATGTCAGTAGAGAAAACTATTGTTTAAAGATTTTTGTTATTTGGTAGGATTTAAACTGTTGGGGTTATTTAATGAATAATTAATTCTGATACACTGAGATGTTATAATTGACTTTCTACATAAATTAAGCATTTTTCAATGGTTAAAATCTCTAAATTGCATTAAAGCAATAACTAATCGATTGAGGCAAAAACCCTTTAATGTATCAGGACCCAGTAATCATCATTTAACTGATTCAAAGTTTGAGGTCAAACTTGTAACAATTAAAACTAAGAAGCACAAAACCATATTTTAAAAACTATGGTACAAATAAATGTTTTTTGCATGTTTATTGGTGAATTTTAAGCACCGTGCAGTCCATCAAAATCATTATTTATAAACATTTCTGATTTCTGTACTTGATACAAAGAAATAAAAATGATATCCATCTGAAACGTCTGACTCTTGACAGCAAATCAGGATGACTTCAACTAATGTCCGTCTAATCTTTCAGTTTTAAATTAGATTTCATCTAAGATCTTTGTGTTGTATCTTTGTGTGCTTTGTCGTGTCTCACCTGCTTTGCTGCAGTCGACTGTAAATGTGTTCTTCTGGCCGACGAAGGCTTTTGATAGGCCAGAGCCCCTGGAGATGACTTTACTAGCGTCTGAAGAGAATTTGGGCAAAGAGGCGAAGGCCCCGCCCATCGCTGATGACTTGGTGACGGTTTCCACGAGAACCGACGACGTCTCATGCAGACTGTGGCCGCCGGACAGACGAGGACCTGCAGAGACATTTATAGTTCAAATCAGAGACTCAACGAAAATGAGAAAATGGCATCTTAGTAATGAGATGCCAGTTTTTGCACCACCTTTAAAAACAAAAAAAGTACTTTTACGTGGTTGTCACGTGTTTGTGTGGTTTTGTGTCGTATGTTTCCACTATCAGTTAGTTCAGCTGAGATATGAAACCAAACCAAACTTTCACTGCAGTCACACATGGAAATACATTTTTCCAAAAGTCTTTTATGTAAACATTGTGGTCATTGAGGGTTCTAGGGATCATTAATAAAATATTTCTCCTTTAGGAGGTTCTAATGGCACCTGAAGAGGCTTCAGTAATCTTTTGGATATTTAGTATCTGGTGGTCATTGATCAGGTTATACAAAACAAGCTGCCATATGAAGTACTGAAAGATTTATTTAGTCAGAACAATTAAAAGTTAGAAAATTTCAATCTCAATGTTTTGAAAAAGAGATGCAAATTCAACCAATTTGGGCCACATTAATCACAAAAACTGTTGGTTTGTTGGGATCCGAAGTGGACTCCGTGATGGTTGGAGTTTTTTTTTTTTCTTTTTTAGTTTGACTGAGGTGCCAGCCAGGTCTCTCTCCTGGCATGTAAGTACTACAAATGCTAACAATGCCTTCTGGTCTTCCAACAACTCAAAGCACTTTTACACACATTCACACGCAGGGTGCTAGTGGGTTAGGGTTAGACTGGAGGAGGCAGGAATTGAACTGCCCACCTTCTCATAATTGGTGTTGAGGACAATGACCCACCTGTGACTTTGGCCTTGAAAGGGCTGCCTACGATGTGCTGGGGTCCTCCATATTTGATGGAGATCAGGTAGTTTCCGGGAGCCATGGGTGTGTAGGAAACCTTGTAGCCATCAGTGCAATCCTGACAGTCCATCTTTACTTTCGATGGTCCGTCGATGGTAACGGACAGAGCTCCTGCGCCAGCGTTACATGTGTTCACAATAAACTCTGACGCAACACCTAAAGAAGGAGACAGAAAGGACAAACACTCATTAAAACTTACTTGATTCATTAATTAAGAGCTTTGAATTTAGGTATTTTTTAGGAAGTTTTTTTGTTGTGTACCAGTAGTTCCTCCCTCCAGTCCTGGTCCAAAGGCAGACACCATGCCAGGATCTCCCACCTGTCCCGGTTCTCCCACTCGAATCTTGAAGGGGCTGCCAGGGACATGGCTGCCGTTGAAACGAACGTCGATGGAATGAACTCCGTTCTCCCTTGGGATGAACCTGATAGCATGCTGATCTGTAGTAACACAAACATTACAATCAACACTCATAATACAGCTGGGATGTTGGTATTCTCTTAATTCTGGATCAACTGTTCATGTCAGTGTTTCAGAGTTTCACTTTCCACTGCTGTAAGAGGAGCCACATATAGGTAGGCATCATCTGCATAGCAATTTCACTGGGGTTATGCTTATATACTGTGTACATAAAGAAAATGAAAAGTAATGAACCAAGACTTGAGCCTTGCGCTTCTCCTTAATGTTAACTTCCACTGCGATAGAGAAAAGTTGGCCCTGACTGGAGCCGTGTGGAACTAAATATGATGTTACTGCTTCAAGTTTTACATAAAATCTTTTTTTACTAGACGATTTGAACACCCAGTGATAGTTGGCGGGTCTTACCGCTGTCCAGCTCGGTGATGTAACACTCCTCTATGGCTCCTGATGGTGTGTGGATTTTGGCATCAACCAGCCCTCTGGCTCCATTTAGCTGCACAGCAAAGGAAGCCTCCTGCCCCACCTTCAGACCCATCTCCTGATGAACAAGAGAGGAAGAGAGAGGGATTGTATCTATTAATGTGTGGTTAATTTATGGTGTTTAAAAGTGCATTGTCCAATCCACTAACAAATAAAATTAATATAATATCATATTTTCCTTTTATACACACACACATATATATACTGTATAGGGGTGTAATCGTATGTGTATTCATCCCGGACTGTCAGGGTTCAGACATTGTGGTTCAGTGCAATTAAATGTTTTAGCACGACTTAGCTGTAACATGCTCATGGATGTAGGCAGTCTGGTTACCATGGTTACCAGTTTAGAGTTAGATTTGCATCTGGAGTTTTGAAACTCTTCTCATTTTCTGATCCACAAACATACACTGCATGTAAGTGCATTCATGGCAAAATCTGTGAGCCATTTCTCCTAAAAGTGTTTTCTTTGTGTGTCCTCTTATATGATAAGTAAGCTGAACAAAAAAAAGTTTATATTGGTCTAAAAGACTGGCTCAATGTGGATTGAAGAAGAACAAAATTTAAAGAGAAAAAGTATTTTAATCTAATCTGCATTAGCGTAAAAGTGGTGCATGAGGTGATACTTTTACTCTATTCATAACTACAAAGGTCACATGTCTAAATATACAGAGCTACAGTTATAACAAGAAGGTGGTGAAGATATATTTACACAGAAAGTAAAGAGCAGCCAGACACATCAGCTAATAATAAATCTATTCATGGAAAATCAAAATGTCACCTTTTTAATATAGAAGATGACACATCAGATGGTTTATAGACACTCTTCATATAGCGGTGAAGTCAGCTGACTCTGTATAAACTGTGACTGTAATGCAATGCAGATTTAGATGAGGTGTTCTCACCTGCAGGCTGGTTATGGTGAGGCGGCGAGCATCATCAGACAGCGTGGCGATGGGGACAATGAAGGGAGAGTCAGGGATGTGCTCGTCGTTAAATTTAATGGAGACCTCATAATCACCTGGAGAGAAGACACAAGAGCAAAATGCTGAACTGGTCATTTGAAAACTTTTATTTGTAGCTGGCAGCTTTTAAAATCCGAGGTTTACAAAGTGTTTAAGAAGCACAGAGAAGCTAATGATGACAGGTGGACACTGTTGAGATAAAGTAAAGAAAAGAATGAAATAGGAGTGCACCAAAAATCATGACACATTTATGGTAAAATTATTCAAAAACACTTTGTATGTCATATTCCTTCTGGATGGGCAATGTCTCTCTTTTACAAGCCACCCTTATAACTATTTTATACATAAACTCTGTGCACCGCCAACAGTTAGAAAAGGTTTTGGAGTCAAACTTAAATGTCCTTATCTGAGTCCCTATTTTTCTTGTTTTATTTCATGGATGATTAAATTAAACAATCTTTATGCATTATATCTGTGATTTGTCTTAAAAGGTGTCGAACAAAGTCTAATTAATGTTATTATTATTATCTTTAGTCTGAGTGTGAGTCTCACCAGGCTCCTGAACCACGTAGGCGACTCCACAGGATCCATCTTTCCTGTCTTCAAAGGTGATCTCGGCCTTGCTGGGTCCTTCCACAGCGATGGACAGACCTCCAGCTCCGGCTTCTCTGGTCCAGATACTGAACTCAGCTGCAAAATGAAGAAAAAGAATGAAATAAAGAAGAAAGAATAAACATGAGAAAGGAAAGGTTGAGGAGGAGAAAAAGGTTGAAGGAATAGAAAGGGAGAAGAGTCAGATATTTCCAGCCCACCTGGGATCCCTGCCACTCCTCGGTCCAGACCGGTGCCTCCTGCTCGGACCTTGTGGGCCCCTCCCTCTCCCAGAGGCCCCACGGTGAACTGGAAGGGGCTCCCGGGAACGTGCTGGCCCCGGTATTTAACGTTCACGATATGAGGTCCCATCTCCTGAGGGATGAAGCGGACGCTGTAGGTGCTGTCCTCTCCTCTGATGATCTCGGCGTCCTCCGTCTTCCCGCCGGGACTCGTCACCTGAGCCGTCATCTCCTGGTTTCCTGTCTCACCTGCCGGATGGACGGAGGGAGACGAAGGAGGTGAGCACACTTTCTCAACCTTTTCTGAACCAAGTTAGAGAGAAGTCAAGTTTTAGTGGATTACACTTTGAAGAGAAAACATCACAGCATCCTGCACGAGTTATAAAAATACACACATGAAAACAAATACGTACAGTTAGACCATTTAAACCAGCGAAGAAGAAAATGTTAAGTAAAAACTGCAGGTAACAATTGCTGGTAATTGTTAAGATGATATTTTGTAGGTTGTCATAACTTTATAATTAGAGTTAATAACACTTAATGATCATTAAAACCTATTTGACATTTAATAACACTACTAACATCTATATATATATATATATATATATATATATATATATATATATATATATATGTATATAATATAATACGTTGACCTTCTGAAATGTTAAAATAAGCAACATTGCTATATTATAATTCAGCTTTCTGTTCAGTCAAACCCGTTATGACACTGACATGCATCAAAAAACAGATTAAACAGTGAGGTTAGATGTTTCCGGAGCTTTCTACCACGACACTCACACATGCACACACACTGAAAACCTGCATCAGGGTTCAGACCTGTGGAGTGTAGCCTGAAGTTTAGTTTTCACTTTAATATTTAACTAGTTCATTTTCTGTCAATATATGTGATGTTTGTTTTTTAACCATAGTCTGCATCTTTCCTTTTTTAAGATTATAATTTTAAGGCATTTTTGAATTATTTTTGACAGCCTAAAAGTGCCCCAGAACTCAAGACTGACATAGACAAATGAAATTTGGTACAGGTATGTATCATGTAAAGATGCACAGAAAAGTCTCTTGGACCCATAACTGAACTCCAACAGGAACTCTGCCATTTGGTATTTAATTTGTGATTTTTGCACCATTTTTGCGATTTACACTCATCGTACGTTGCTCAGATTTAATCTGATCGACTTCAAATTCAGTCATTATGATCTTAACACATTGTAGATGAAAAGTTATCAAAGTGTTGCCTACGTTAAACCTGCCGGCCGTGGCAGGGGTGGGGGAGCGAGGGCCCCCGTTCATCGCTGCTTGCAGCTTTAAGTATTATTATTATTATTGTTATCAATGTTTTTATGCTGCTAAAATGCTTCCTTTTGTAGGATGATAAAGATCTGAACAAACACACAGGTCTGAAACACCTTTAAAAAGTTAGACACACACTTATGTCTCACACACACACACACACACACACACACACCCTCCTGCAGTGGCGGTCGGCTGCCGCTGAACCCGCCCAGACACTCTCGTCCCAGGAAGTCTCCGAACATGTCTCTGAAGGGGTCTCCTCCGACCTGCGTGCTCTCCTCCACTCTGACCTCCCGCTTCGTCTCTCCAGCTCGAGTCTTACTGATCTCCGTCCGCTCAGTGCGTGTGTACGTGTGGCTGCTGCGCGTGAACGTCCGCGTCAGGCGCTCCTGAGCCGACACCATCTGAAACCAGTTCCCTACAGCGAGGAAGAGGAGGAGGAGGAGGAAGAGGAGGAGGAGGAGGAAGAGGAGGAGGAGGAGAGGAAGCAGCCAGAGAGGGGGTGGGACAGAGGAGGAGGTGAAGTGCATACTGGGAAATGGAGGAAGCCGGGTGGACAGATGAAGCAGCTGGAGACGACAGCGTGATGTCACAGCTCACCTGGTATCTTGAGGTTGAGGTCGCAGGTGCTTCCCACGGTGGCGATGGAGGGAGCCTGGCGCTTCCTGGTGATGCTTTCCTTCATCCTGCCCTCGCCAAACACTTTAACAGTGAACGGACTTCCTGTTGGGACAAAAACACCAAACATCGCTGAAGAAGAGGAACTGAAATCAAGAGTTTTGGACTGTTTAATGTTTGTTTTGTGTGAATATTAGGAGATAGATAGGTTGGATTTGTACCTGGGACGTGTTGGTCAGCAAACTTGATGTTAATGATGTAGTTTCCAGGTTCAGTGGGACAGTAGGTGACTTTACACGTCCCGTCCTCCACGTCCTCACAGTTAATGTCCACTTTACTGGGACCCTCGATGGACAGACCCAGACCTCCGTAACCTGAGAGCAGAAACACGCGTGAATTCATTTAAAGAAATCGGTCATGAGCTAACAGCTGGCAGACATTAAAGTTGATCGTACCTGCGTTCCTGGTGTCCACGATGAACTCGGCCACCTCAAAGGTGTGTCCCTCCACCAGGCCCTGACCGTACACCTTCACCTTGCTGGCGTCTCCGATCTCCGACTGACCCACCATGATCTTAAACGGGCTATTAGTCACGTGCTTCCCGTTCTTCTTCACACTCACCACGTGTTCTCCAACTTCCTTTGGCGTGAACGAGATCCCTGCGAGCAGAGCAACACGTCAACTTTAGAGATGTGATTACATTTTATTCTCTCATTTGATTGACAGACGTCTGCTACTGTGTGTTCAGACAGAGTGTAAAGACCTTCAGACTTTGAAGTGGACCACACTGTCTTTGCAGCATTTCTTTTCTATATTTTTGAAGTAGACATTGTGTTATCTCAGGCTCATTGATCTTCTTTTGATTTGAAATAAATCTAAAAGTAAAAGTTCATGAAGTAACTTTCTTTGCATTCATTTGATTTCCAATAAAGACACACTGGCAAGAAGTGCTTTACAGTGTTAATATAGACTAGAAAACAGTTGGTAAATGCAAAAAAATATAATTAGATTAATTTAAAATGAGTCATTTAAAAGCCCTAATTATTGTTATTTTTGGGCTTCAGTTCTTTAGTTATTCTAAATCCCAATTAAGTCATAATTCATAAATCTGACTCCAGTCCAAGTCATATACATTCATACCACATGCATATAAATCCATTTGTTTCTTAAGGAATTCCTTGAAATTGTTGCATAAACATCAGAAATTGTGACTTAATAAAACCTCAAATTATTGCTCAGGTTATTGTTTGACTAAATTTAACAGGAATTACATCTTCTAAACTAGAACTTGAGATTTTGATGAGCTCCTAACGAACCGATGTGTCTGTTGGGAAGCCTCTTCAGCAGGCACGGCTCCTCGTGGCCGGACGGTGCTCTGATGGTCGCCGTCAGGCTGCTCAGGTCCGTCTCTGTGATCTTTAAGGAAACATCTGTTGCCGTGCCGACGTTCAGCTGGGACGTCCTCATGGAGTCGTCACCTGAAGATGAAATATGTGTGAGCGTGTGAGCTGCTTGAAATGCATGTGTCTCATGGTCAATGCGTGAGACTTGAGAGCTCTGCGTTCATGAAAATAAAGTGACAAATGTGAAAATAATAATGGTCCCAACATTGAACCCTGGAGGACTCCAAAGGTTTGTCGGAGCTGAAAAGGAGACACTCTGAGAACTGAGACTATGGGAAGTGGTTTCATCACCTGATCGCTTTTTAAAAATCAGAAACACATTTTAGAGATGAAGATAGTAACATATCAGTGCTACTGAACAGCCGTAATTAACAGTATTTTAATAATAAATGGAGCTGGAACAGTAATTACAGATCACAGCAGATTTTCAGTAATGTCGTAATTTTCTAAAAATGCATGTCTCCATAAATGTTTATTACCGGTGATCTTGGCGGTGAACGGGCTGCCGGGGATGTGTTTGTCATCAAACTTGACGATGATGTTGTAGTCTCCAGGTGCGGTGGGCATGTAGGACACGGTGCACGTCCCGTCTTTGTTGTCCTTACAGCTGATCTCTGCTTTAGAGGGACCTTCCACAGCCAGAGACAGACCGCCTGCAGAGACACAAATATAATCAATATAACTTCTCCTAAAGGAATATTTATCAAGACAACAAGGAAACTTTAACTAATCAGAAAATGGAATTACAACAATATAAAATAAACTGAAATCAATAAAGGAAAATATTAAAAATACAAGTTTTGCCCCCTAATTAAGAAACTATGATGAATGTATGCAACAGTCAGTGTGTTGTGTTATCGATACCTTCTCCAGCGTCTTTAGTGACGATAGTGAAGGTGGCCGGTCTGTTCACCGTGCCGTGGCTCAGACCGGGACCGTACGCCGTCACATGACCACTGTTAATGGCATCAACGTAGAACTGGAGAGGACTTCCTGTGAAGCAAAGCATATGATCCATCCTGACGTCAAACCCTTCGCTGATGATGCTCTACTGTTTGATTGTGTGGGGGGGAGGGGGGGGGGGGTATGGGAGGGGAGGGGGTGTTACCTGGGATGTGGTTGCCATCATATTTGATGTCCATCTCATGCAGACCTCGTTCAGTTGGTGAGTATTTGACGGTGACGGTGCCGTCCTTGTTGTCCGTGATGTGAGGACAGGCGGTTCGACCGGAGGGCATCCGCACTTCACCTGCAGCACAAACACAGAGACTGAAGACTGAAAACAGCTGCAGGAAAGCTTCTGTGTTTATCTACCTGCTTCTCCTGTTTCTGTATATTTTGTTAATATGTAAACAAATAGCAGCCAAACTTTCAGCCAGATTCAGCAAAACACTGAGGCCTAAATCACAGACATAGATTCAGATCTAATACACATTTATACAGATTCATGATACATAAGTCTTGACAACATTTAACCCAGATCAATTTTTCATCTGTGAACATTTCTCTGAAAGACAAACACTCACCTGTGATCTCTCCTTTCTGCACGGTGAAGGGAATGACCAGACTGAAAGGGCGGAGCACCGGCTCCATCCCGTCCACGGGGCTGATGGGATCATCAGTGGCCTGAAACCAGAGAGGAGGAGCGTTAGTGTTCATGCTGGGAACTCTGGGAGAAAAGCCAGAGAGGAAGAGGAGGAGGAGAGGAGGAGGTAGAGGAAGAGGAGGAGAAGGAGGAGGAGGAGGAGGAGGAGGAGGAGGAAGAGGAGGAGGAGGAGGAGGAGGAGGAGGAGGAGGAGGAGGAGGAATCACAGCAGGATGAAGACAGAGAGAGATGACACACTGATCTACTGAGGATGTAAACCAGTATGATAAATGTTAGCTGCAGAGTGATGCTGTTAAACCTACAGAAGAACATCTGGATGAGGTTTAGTTCACAACCGAAGAAGCAAAGATATCTTTAAGGCTGTTTGAGATGTTTTTAAACCTCCAGTGTGTTTGTTCTGCTCTGCATCACTGGACCAAACTCATTTATCTTCACACGTTCTCGCCTCTCATTGGTCCGATGTTGTTTTTGGTCTGACTGTGACTGATGTGTTAACAAGCAGATCACAAATCATCGTCTCTCTTTATGAGTCCTGCAGTCGTCTCATGTCTGTTCATGGTTGCAGGTCTAGTTCAATGTGATAAAATAATCAACACACGATTAAATGATTGTGTGTTGCAGGTCGCAGCTTGTATGCTCCACATTTTGGTGAAACGAGCCCAAATCAGATCAATCAAATCACATCAGGGAGGAAAACCAACCAGAGTCCTATTAAACCAGACTAAAGTTCAGAGACAGGAGCTGCCAGGTCTGAAACACTGCACGACTCTTTTCATTTAATATAATAATGTAACACTTCTATTATCCTGGTTTATCTGTTAAATGATGAAAAACATTCAACTACATGTGTAAAATCACATCAAATAGCAACATATGTGTCACATGTAAAGTCAGCACACATCACTTCAGATATTCACAAACTAGACGTAATGAACATCGACATTTATCTGAAATCTCAGTTACGTTATTTAACATCTCATGCACATACAGCACATGGAGAACATACCAGCAGTGATGAAACACTCATCTGTCCTAAACTCTCTCTATATATCAAATCTTCCTTAATCACAACTAATGTAATTTAAGGTTTGTGCCACACATCAACAACCCGTCTTTCATCATATCTACACAGTAAAGAACTGTTTGTTCTGAGCAGCAGGAACATTAAACTTTAATCTATTTACAGAAATAAAAAGATATCACCTCACCAATCCAGAGACATCCACACAAACTCTCCAGGTTCAACATCTTTGTACTGAGCTGCTAATCAGCCAAACTCATAAATCTGCTCTTGTGTTGAATCATCTCACATTCATGTCTAACATCCCATAATCACCACTGAGCACAGAGCTGCGGTTTGCTGTTAGTTGGTAGAAGTGAGCAGATCATGCAGCAGGAAGAAAATCAATAAGTGAATCTGGGTTGTTATTGACTGTGTTAAAGCTGCAGTCAACAGATCAAGTGATGAAGACTGAAGAGAGGACAGACATGGTCTGTAGAGCAGTAGATGAACAGTAATATGTTTATTTAGTATGATACGACTGTTTAACATGAATACCCAGTGAGGGGAGAAGCCCACATAGGGAGAGTACGGCTGCTGTAACTGAAGCTTGTCACATGGTTCCTCTATTATTGGGACGGTATCAGTGGCCTGACAGGGAGAAGGTACAACTTTTAGAGAGCACACAAACACACACGACTGCATGCACAAACACTACTCATATGTCTCATTATTAATGTAACGACACTGTTCATGTCTGCCAGGAGGAACACAGTCTCTGCTGTTTCTTGGTTGACATAGACTCACAGTATTGTGGACATTTGACGTTCTCCCTTAAATTATTTAAATAAATAAATAAATAAATATGTCATCATCCAGAAAAAGCAGCTGTGCCACAGAAATAAAGTTATAATTAAACAGTAAGGCCTTTTAAAATCCCTTAATCCAGACAAAACCCATAAAACCTCAATACATACTAATCGATTACCATCATTATTATCATTTATCTTTCCTAAATCTATTTAAAAAACAAAAATCTGCATTCTGAATACGATTCTCTTAAAATTTCATTGCACTTAAAAATATTTCACATAAACCAAAAATCCCTTAAATTACAAACACAAAGTTACATTTAAGAACCAACAGTTTGATGTTTTTAGATATAAATAAAGGATTAACTGATGACTGGCAGACATGAAAGTGTTGTTGAGCTAATTAAAGCTAATTCAGTTATAATGAGAAACACAGCAAGCTGAACAATGTGTTTATAATAAATTATAATGCTGTTAAACATTTGTAGTTATGTTTTTATGACAGTATTGATCTAATGGTTCCCAGCCTGTCTGCCTTGTAACACTTCAATAAACCCATCAACTGAAAACTGATTTGTTTCCAGTTTTATTGATTTATAGTTCAAGTATTCGTACTAAAGCAAATATTAGAGGAAAGTAATCCTGTTAATCATCCTGAGCAGACCTCCAGGTTGGGAACCACCAATCTCTATGAACCGAACCCGTCACCACGCTGTGTCGTCACTCACCACCACGTGGAACGGGCTGTTGGGAATTTGTTCCCCTCCAAACCGGATGGTGATGACGTACTTCCCCGGCTCTGGAGCCGTGTAGTAAATATCAAACGTGCCATCAGCGTTCTCCACCACGTCCACGTCCAGCTCCGCTCCGTCAGGGGTCGACACTTTGCAGGTGACTTTACCTTTCCCAGCAGCCTTTGCATCAACAGTGATGACCGTCTCCTCTCCGATCTGGATGGTCGGACCGATACCCGATCCTGACAGAGTGATGATAAACCATAACAGATCAGAATATAAAGAGTTAATAAATCTTTATAATTGACTATCATGTAGCTGTCAGCAGATATAAGCAGTAGTGAAATAACAACTCAGATCATTTACTTTAGTACCAACACAGCAAAGTAAAAATACTGTAGTAAATGTACAGATTTACTTTCTGTCACTGCTTCAGTTTATTTAGAGGTTGAGTTCACTCACCCAGTCCGTGTCCTCCGATCGATACTGTAAGAAAACAAATGGAGAAGTTTCAGATGATTTCAGGTTTTCTGATTGGTGGACAGAGGAGTGGTGGGCGGAGTCTGACCTGTGACGAGACACTTGCTGGCGTCTCCGGTGGGCAGAGCGTGGATGCGGTAGGGCGAGTACGGGATCTCGTCTCCTCCGTACTTGATGGTGATGGTGTAACGTCCCGTCATGTCGGGAACGTAGGACACTGTGTACGTCCCGTCCCGGTTGTCCCGTATGTTCGCCTTCTTTGGTTTTCCTTCAGGATCCTGCGAGAACACGGATGTGAGATGAGAAGCGTGTTTACAGACATCAACATATAATACTGAGCATTAAAGTACTGCACACCACAGGTCTCCTACCAGGTACCATCGATTGTGTTTTAGACCTTAAATATTTAAAGCTTTTTGTAATCAAACATGATATTTAATAATCTGACTTGTTTGTTGGACAGCAGAAGATATTTGTAGACGCCACTGTGAGTTTTAGGAAATCATTACATTATTTTCCAACATTTTATTGACAAAACAATCAAGAAGATAATCAGCAGATCCTTTGATAATGAAAATAATAATTAATAGTCTTCATTAAAAGTAGTGAGTCACCGATTAGGAGCCGCTGCCTGCTGTGATGTACAGACTATCACTGAAGAACACTTCAACATGTGAAGGGTTTCTCTAACCCTAACCCTGGTTTCTAAGTGGATTTATGGAGGTTTATTGGTGACGGAGATAATGTTCTAATATTTGGTTTGCACACACACACAAATAAGGAAGAACATTGTCCACCTCAGGTTTGAGACCGGTGGTGTTTTCAGCACTCACATGTCCTGATCAGCTGATCTGCTCTACATGAGTCACACAGGATCTAACTCTACTCACTGCAGCAGAGGAGGGATGGATGGATGGGGGTGGGGGGGCTAGTACAACTGAAAACCACATGTGCCTGTTAGCTCATTATTAGCCAAACTGAATAGGGGTCAGTCCACATGTAGACCAGGTAGGAGCGGGGAGGGGAGGGGGAGAGAGGGGGAGGATGGGGGAGGATGGGGGTAGCCTATACTGTAAAACATTAAATCTGCTCTTTTTTCAAGTGGAGTTTACAATTATTGATGTGTGCATTTACAGTAGAGACAGACATGAGTTAAATGTTTAATGTGAGCTCATCATTTACACTCTGATAACTACATTTACTACCTTATAACATTTTAGTTACTTTCCACCAAAATAAAGTGTGGCTCAGAAAGTATTCCCTGTCTTATATATTAGATTAACAGGGAGGCCGATGAAAAACAGGACGAGGCTCACAGGTCGGAGATGATTCCCTCTGAAAGTCATTATTATTAAACTAGAGTAATTAAAGGAAGGTAACAAGAGGGGGAGGGGAGACATGAGATGAGGTGAAGGAGGGAGGGGGGTGGGAGAAGAAACAGTGCAGGCCTTACACAGCCTCTCTTAAGAATACGGAAGGGGATGGTTCCCTTTACTATATGAGTCTCCCAAACCCTCCTGCCCCAGTCCTCCACAAACACAGAGGCCTCGCGCCTGCACCCATCCGGACCCTGCAGCAACAGCAACAAGCCTCATGGGTGGCACAGGAAGTCACATGGAGAGTTTGTATCAGGGGTTAAAAGAGTCAGTAGGACAGAAAGAGAACAGAGAAGCTGATATCTGTGAAGGTACTTTATTCAGTTCTGACTTCATGTATGAATTTGTATGATTATAAAAACTTTTGAACTCAAGGTTCAACGCCTGCTCACACCAGAAAGTCCCTGTGATGCTGGAAGCTTTAATACTTTCTGGACTAGTTGGCAAACAGTGGTGGAAAGTAACTAAGTACATTTACTCAACTCCCAAAACTATTTTAACCACCTGATTAAATAAAAATGAATAAAAAAGTAGCGACATTGCTCAACGTTCCCTCAAAAGTCTGAAATCTGAAGAAATCGTGAAGATTTCACATCTACAGTATAACCCACTGAATGTGTCAAAGTCCCTGAAGTAAACCAAAATGTCATAATTATAAATTCTGGTGTGACCAGGTCCTTAACTTCAAGAGCAAAAAGTACCTGCTGTCATTATAACAATCAGTTTATATATTAAAATTCATTTTTTGGGGAGGAGAGACGGTATTTGGACTAATTATCAAAATAAAGACAATATAGAGAAGTATTATTTTATGTCTCGGTTAACTTCTGATTATCCTTGAAGTTTTGATGGTGCGCCCCCTACAGTTCTCCAAATGGACACAAAGACTATAAAGCCATGTCCTGAATCTGAATTCAGAGCTGGTTCGAACCCTTTTCAGTATAAAAGTAGTTTTGTTAGTCTTCAGGGTGTGACTCACCAGTATCTGGACAGTGAGCAGTCCCTCTCCAGCGTCTCTGGCATCGATGGTGAACTCCACCGGCAGACTGGCTGGAACTCCGGACGCATTCAGACCTGGACCGCTGGCTCGAACCTTACTGGCATCATGAGCTGGCAACGTCTTAATCTTAAATGGACTGAATGGTTTGAGAAATTAGACCACATTGAGTTGAACGTCCGTGACTTTCCTGTACATTCATCTGTTTGGTTCTTACCTGCGAGGAACCTCCTGGTCTGCGTACTTCACACACACTGTGTACGGGCCGTCGTTGGCAGGAGTGTAGTTGACCGTGTGAGTACCGTCACCATTGTCAGTGATGCTGACAGGCTCGGCCACACCTGAGGACCAATCAGAAGAGTTTCAACTGAAGATCTATTAGAGCAAGATTCAGTTTTTGGACCAAGTGAAGAACATGTAGTCGGTCCTCCCTGTGATTCAGGACTGACTATATAAAGTTAAGGTCTCAGTAAGGTTCAAACAAAGTTCTTGTGGGATCACTCAACAGTGTCTGAACCTTACTGATGGCAGAAGTTACTATGCTTTGGATCAGAGTGCTGACATGTACCTACATACATCTGGACTATATGAGGACAGATCAGGGTAAAGATCAACAAAATAAAGTCAAGTATTTAGTTAATCTGTTCTCACCTGAGGGGCCATAGAGCTGGACCTCAAGAGGGGCCACGCCAGCCTTGCTGCTGTCCACAGTGAAGGTCTGAGGGACATTAGCTCGGACTCCACTTCCCAAGCCGGGACCTGAACACTTCACCTTACTGGGATCCACCAGCTCTCGTACTGGGACCCGAAACGGACTTCCTGCAGCACATTTATAGGTGGACAGAAATAGTTTTTTGGGTTATTTGTAGCTGAAATAGATAAAGAACTACCTAAATCTAACCCTGACTCCACACATCAGAGCATCAAGTGTTGGGTTTGTAATGGTTAGTCATGATTGGAGGGTTTAGATCCAGCACCTGGGATCGGTAGGCCTCCAAACGTGATGTTGACGTCATACTCTCCAGAGGTGAAGGGTATGTACTCCACACTGCAGCTGCCATCTTTGTTGTCCTTACAGGACATCTTCGCCTCTGATGGACCCTCAATGGCAAGGCCAAGACCCCCGGTGCCAGCACCCCTGAGAGGAGAACAACAGAGGTATGAATGGACTGAAATTAATGCAAAACTGTCTAAAAACATTCAGCTGTAAAACTGAATCCAGTCATGTCGTAAATCACCTGGTCTCAACAGTGAAACGGTTCGGTTTGTTGACTAGTCCTTCCTCCAGACCTGGACCATAAGCTCGAACTCGACTGGGATCACAACCTTCAGTCACCGACACCTTGAACGGACTCTTGGGCACGGCAACCTCATCGTACAACACTTCAATCAGATGCAAACCTACATCGAGACAGAGAGAGAGATGCCACCATAAATATTAGAAAAGTTCACTTAATTTCTTCATGATATGTTTTAGTTGGGTTTTCTTGAGTCCAACATGAAGAGTACATTTGTGTAGTTGCCAGGATTTTAAAAAACAATTGGTCCAAAGTCCAAAGATCCATTTTTGACGAGACAACAAAAATCACAGACACATGAAAAAAAGAAAAAAATCAAACGGTAACTGGACTGCTGGGGCTTTTACATTGCATATCACATTCACCCATTCACACACTGATGACAGCAGCTGCCACTCATCAGGAGGAAACTAACCATTCATTCTCATTCATACACTGTTGGCACAGAAACGGGAGCAATTTGGGGTTCAGTGTCTTGCCAAAGGACACATGGACATGCAGACCGGAGGAGCCGGGAATCGAACCGCCAACGACCGCTCGACTTCCTGAGCCACAACCTCCCCACAGGATTAAAAAGCTTTTTACTCTTTTAACTTTTGATTACATCATCTATAAATTTATTCTGAAAATCTTAGCAACTAACTGTTTCTGTATTGTGCCTGTTGGCATGTAAATCTGGTAGATATACTAAACTCCTTTCATTGTATTCTATCTTGTTTTTTTGCATAACTCTGTTAAATTTTAGATATTTTAAGAACAATAATATGAAAACCAGCTTATAAAAGAGTGTAGGCCTTCTTTGTGTGTAGCAATTTGACGTTAACTCTTTTTGAGGTTGAGACCCCAAATCACAGAAATATAACTGACATCACCTTGAACTCACTGGTTTACCTTATTGTCCTGGTAGCTATGGAGTGAACAGACAGTTACCTCAGTATACTACTTTAGCAGGCTAGTATTATTTTGTTATTAGGTAGCATGTCACCTGTTTGCAAGTTTGGAAAGCAGTCCCGATATTTACACAGAACTATTTGTACACATTAATACATTTTAATTTTGTCACTTTCTAAATGGATTAGGCAGTTTTGAGGCTGTTTATGTGATGCATCATTGACCCAGGGAAGGCTAAAACACCTCACTTCACTTTCAGACAACTAAAATACAAGAATACATTAATTAAAAAGATTTCCTTTAAAGTCAGCTAAAGATATACTGCTTCAGCTGAGTTTTTAACACTGCTGAGTTCGCCTGTTTGCTGCCATTCAGTTTTATAAGAATATTAAATGTTTATTAATCTTCCTTCAATGCTGTGCATGGATTTGAACCAGCAACCCTCCAGTCACAAACTCATAGAGTGTATTTGTGTGTGTGTGTGGGACGACACTTCTCATTAAAATTCCTGGCCGAATGAGTATTTCTGTCCCACAATGCAAGGGGCTCCCACATGTCACACATTACTATCAGTGGAAAACCATCTGCTGTGAGCAGAGAGCCTGCAGCTAATAATATCCTCCCTCCTCACTCTGCTGCTCTGAGCATTTAAAAAAGACTGATGGCATTCATTAACTTCACTTTCTATATCGGCGGTTCCTTTTCTACTCCAGAGATCCCAACACGAACTGATGAAGTGACAAATTAAATTGGTATTTCATATTATATTTAATGTGTAACCACAACAGCACAGTCTTAGCTGTATTACTGTAGTACTTTATATGCTTCTTCTTCAACAGATTCAGTGTGTTAACCCGAGCTCTGATGTTTGGACAGTCTTCTATTAGCACTTTGGTTGTTTTAACTGAGCACTTCTCTAATGCAGGACGAGGCTGTTCAGCAGATCTGTGAATATAACTTGTGTTCATGACTTCACTCTTATCCTCGTTTATATCAATCTAAACATTTAAAAATAACATAAGCATTCTAGCTTACGTAAGTTAACATGCTGCAGCAGTTATAACTGTAAATATATTCCTCTTGCCAACATTATTTATGTAAATGGACATCTGCAGCATCACAAACAGTTTATTTAAAGTCTTGATTCATTTGTTAGTGTAAGCAGATTTGAGTGTTTTGGATTTTAATGGTGGGGAAACACTTTAAATTGAAACCGTGCCTGAAACACTGTTAGCAGGATCTCTCATTAGCAGCTCACCACTTAAACAGTCGTAAACACAATGACATCATTCATTAAAGTGTTTCGCCTCTTTCCTTTTACTGAGGCTTTGTTAAGGCCACAGAGGGATTTATTTTAATGTTATGATGTGTTGATTTGGAAAAAACATCCACAAACAGCAGCAGACGACTGATTCCTGCAGTTTGCTGAGTGAAGCACGTCCTCACCGTCCTCATACGGCGTGTACTCCACTCTGTACGTCCCGTCGGCCTTGTCAGTGATGAAGGTGTCCGTGTTGGCGCCCGACGGATTGGCGACACACGCTTTGACGTGACTGCCGCCGCTCTTGTAGTGAGCTCGAGCATCCACGATGAAATGTGTGGTGACTTCTCTCAGGACTCCTGAAGACAACATAAGAAGAGAACTTTTACTGTCAGTCATTTATAAAATTATCTTAATTCATTGTAGAATTGATTTGTTTTCATTTCAGTTTTTCTAAAGCTAATTCTAAAGTCTTTTACTCCAAAGCAGAGTCACATCATTGTGCTTCAGTCAACAGTTTCAATGAATGATATGAAAGAATTAGTGAGTGATATGAGACCTGCTTTGTGTTTCAGAAATAGATCATTTTCATAATTTTAGTGAAGTTTTTTTGAAGCACATCTCTGAACTGTCAGTATGTATGATGGTGGTCATTCTGTCTACACTGTACAAAATATTATGGGAATTCTTTCCAGGAACTAACGAAGTGTTCAACTGTTAAACACGTGTAAGTTGTATAATATAGGTATCAGATAACAGTTAGTAACCTGAATACCACTAGTTTCAGTTTAAAGGGAAAAAAACCTAATGGGAAAAGTTTAGTCAACAGAACTCACATGTACTGCTGCGAGTTTATTAACTGTCATAATTGACTCTGGAGACTTTTTTGAGGCCAATAAATAAACCACTGAGAGCTGACTCACACAGTTCAGACTCCAAACCCTGAATACACACTTACACACACTTAAACCTGCCCAAAAAAAGAAAAAAAAAAGACTGACCTCAGAACAGCAGAGAGTTTGGAAAATCTCAGTCTCAGGCTTCTTGTGATTCTCGACTAGACTACACGTTCATTCCAACAATAATAATCAATGTTAAACCCTTTTTTTACAAGATGTGTTATTGGAATCAAATTGAAGTAAATGGACTTAAATTGACCAAATAAGTGAGCAGCTCTGTATGAGATTAAAAAGCACTGAAAATTAAACAAACATTCATTTGTACCTAAAGAGGCCTTTTCAATGAAGGTGAAACATATTACAGGATTTAGGCCTGTAGGATGAGATTGTTTCTATAAATGATACAATGGGGGTCACTGATAAAGCACCACCATGTATTTAAGGCATTAATCATTTGCCACCAAATTTGCTTTAATATTAGCATGTAAACCACTGACAGCTCTTAAAGTCTTGATGATATTTCACCTCTACACTGCAAACTAACTTCAACTGATATTCTAGCTAAACACTGAATCTCTTTTTAATGTGAAATTGTAACTGTGACGCTATTTTGTAAATTCTAACGAGTATTTAACACTAAGAAAAGCCTGTAACTGATGATATCTCTGCAGCCTCACCTCTGGGTTCCACTCCTGGTCCGTAGACTTTGACCCCACTGGTATCAACAGCTGGTTCCACCTGCAGGCGGGCGGGGAACTTGGGCACTGCGTGGCCTCCGTACTTGATGGTGATGGTGTACATGCCGTGCAGCGGCGGGATGTAGGTGATGGAATAAGTCCCGTCGCTGTTGTTCTGGATGAGGACTTCAGCTTTAGATCCGGACTCAGAAAGGATCTCGATGGTGAGCTCGGCCTCCCCGGCTTTAGAGCAGTCCACCGTGAAGGCCCCGGCCTCATTGACCTTGCCCCGCTCCAGACCGGGACCGCTGGCCGTCACCTTGCTGGGGTCAAACGCTGACTGCACTACTGCCTTGAAGGGGGACCCTGGGATGTGCTGGTCTGCAAACAGAATGTTGATGGCGTACTCGCCGGGCTCAGTGGGGAGGTAGGACACAGAGCAGGACCCGTCCCCGTTATCCTGGCACTCAATCTTGGCCTCGCAGGGACCCTCCACGGTCAGACCCAAACCACCAGTCCCTGCTCCCTTTGTGTCAATGGCAAAGGGGGCCGGTTTACCGACCACACCTCCCTGTAGACCTGGACCGAAGGCTCGCACCTGGACACAAAAGAGTTTAATTAGGGATTTAAACCCACTAAAACCACATTTGTCTGCAGTTTCGTTAATTTTAACACGTATTTACTCCTCAAAACACAGCTGGGTAGAAAGATTTCATCAAATTGCGATCCTAGCCGCCAAATAACATAAAAACGATGCCCTAATTTAAACCTTTAAAAGGGTTTTTTCAAGTAAGGTGGAACTTCAGAGGTGGCTTTGATGCTAATTATTAAATCTTAAGGGATGTTTCACCTTTAAAAACACTAAACTGTACAGAAGTATAATCCACTGACTTTTCTTGACCCCAGATTAAGAACCTTCATTTTAAGAGATATTTATCCATTAAAAACATCTGCATCTATACAAAGATAGACAATACCACTGAATGTTGACTGAGATTCACCTTAGAAGGGTCCGGGGGCATGACGCCCTCCACAGTGAACGGACTTCCTGGGACGGGGTTTCCATCATAGCTGACGTCCACCCTGTAGGGTCCCTCCTCGGGGGGGATGTACTTCACTGTGTGCAGCTCATTGGCCGTGCCCGACTCCAACTTGCAGGGGATTGGTCGACGTGACGGAGACGTGATCTTCACATCCAGTTTGCCCTGACCTCCGGCGCCGTGAGTATTGATGGTGAACTCCTGGTCCTTCCCAACATCCACCTCTGTTACGCACACACACACAAACATGTTCAGTCAGTAGAGAAATGTTTTAAATGCGACTTTTTCATGACACAAACACAACAAAGCAATCAGACAAACAAACACTGAGATAAAGTTACATTACACTTTACAAACAGTTCATCAGTCAAAGTTAAGAATATAGATGGGACTTAGGATGAAGGACTTCTTAAATACATGAACTACATCTACATACATTTCATTGTAAAAGTGTCATTCTAGCAGCTCAAAAGCTCAAACTGGCTGAATAAAGCAGGAAACTCCAGAAGTTAAATGAAGGACTGAAGACGGTTTGGCTGTAAAGACAATACTGGATAGTTTCATCTTAGATCTACAGTTTAAGGCTGTTGAGAAGAAGTCGCTGCGAACACTTCCTAAAAATCACACGTCAAATGTACTCACTGTTGTTGAGTCCCTGAACTTTGACCTTGCTGAGGTCCAGCGGCGGTGCCACATTGATGTTAAATGGACTTTTAGGGATCGGGTCTCCTCCATGACACACGGTGATGGACATGTTCCCCTGAGAGACACAAAACAGTCAGATCAGGTTCATCACACAAGCTGACAGACCGATGATCAGACAGATGCTGGTTCACCTGCTGGATGGCGGTGTAGCGGACGGTGTACGAGTAGTCGTGGTTGTCGATGATCTCGAAGTCTCGGACGGCTTCTCCTTTCGCTCCTCCGGTGAAGAGGACTTCAGGTTTGGCTTTACCGGCTCCCTTTGTGTAGATGGTGAAGTGAGTCGGTTTACCAACCTCAACACCTTCAGAGGTAATCAGAAATATAATAGATATAAAAATACAAATACTCATGAAATATAACTGTTCAGACATAGTGAAGAGGATTTTCATCTTCTGACATTAAAAATCAACAAAAACATAAAAAATAAAAACCTAGAACTTGGTTTCATATTTTCAGTTCTGTCATGTTGTCTTTTATAAACTGAGTTCGAGGTTATGCAGCTTTGATCATTTTCACATAATAATTAAATTAAGGTCAAACAGACTCTTTGTATGTGAAATGGCTGAATCTTAAAGAAATGAATCGGTTCCTTCATTTCTATAGAGAAACATCAATCTGAGGGAAAATCACTGGAAATGAATCAGCAAACTAAACAAACAGTTTTATTGTTGCTACAGGAAGTCAAAGATGACACCTGTCCAAAATCTATACTCCCTATTAATCCTAATTATCAGCTCATTTACATTATAATTAATTTATTCTTTAAGTTGGTAATGCAGAACAAATTACCATGAATGAAATCAATTACAGAGCAAAACTAACACATTTATATGCACTAATAAAACGACTTTAGTACACAAAATATAATGATTCATGAGCACATACAATTAATTCCATAAAACTACATGACTCATGACTAAAATCATCAAATTTAAATACAACATTTTGAAAAAATGGATTACAAACTTAAAAAAAAAATCTTTAACACATTATTTATTATATCAATATGAATATGAATATAACTGATGATATTGAGTCAGCTCACCTGTCTTGTTGAGTCCGGGTCCCTCGGCTCGAACTTTAGCTGCATCATGAGAAGGATCCACTTTTATTCTGAAGGGGCTGATGGGGATTTCCTGTTTGAACATTAAGAATTATTATTTTTTTTTTTTAAATATATCTTTTATTTTGAAGAGCCTATGTTTTCAGAAAGCTTGTTCCTGACGAGTGGACTCACCTGATCAGCGAACAGCACCATGATGGTGTACTGCCCGGCGCCAGGAGGCGTGTACTTCACCGTGAACGTGTCGTTGTCGTTTTTAATGATGTCGAAGTCGATGTCGGCCTCCGCAGGACCGACCACACCTGGAGCACACTTGATCCCGATGCTGACGTCACCTGGGAGTCAAAACACACAAACATCACCTGTGAAGCAGTTTGTAACAATACGAAAAAACAACCGATTCAAAGTGATGTGATGTTAAAACTAAAGGTCTAAAGTATTCAGCCAGGTGTGATTTTGACAGGTGTGATTTTGACAGGTGTGATTTTGACAGGTGTGACAGGTGTGATGGTGACAGGTGTGATTTTGACAGGTGTGATGGTGACAGGTGTGACAGGTGTGATTTTAACAGGTGTGATTGTGACAGGTGTGATTGTGACAGACAGGTGTGATGGTGACAGGTGTGATGTTGACAGGTGTGACTGTGACAGGTGTGATTGTGACAGGTGTGATGGTGACAGGTGTGATGGTGACAGGTGTGATTGTGACAGGTGTGTTGGTGACAGGTGCGATGGTGACAGGTGTGATGGTGACAGGTGTGATGGTGACAGGTGTGATTATGACAGGTGTGTTGGTGACAGGTGTGATTATGACAGGTGTGTTGGTGACAGGTGTGATGATGACAGGTGTGATGGTGACAGGTGTGATTGTGACAGATATGATTTTGACAGGTGTGATGATGACAGGTGTGATGATGACAGGTGTGATTGTGACAGATATGATTTTGCCAGGTGTTCTTGTGACAGGTGTGATTGTGACAGGTGTGATGGCGACAGGTGTGATGGCGACAGGTGTGATATTGAAAGGTGTGATATTGAAAGGTGTGATGGTGACAGGTGTGATATTGAAAGGTGTGATGGTGACAGGTGTGATATTGAAAGGTGTGATGGTGACAGATGTGATGGCGACAGGTGTGATGGTGACAGGTGTGATTGTGACAGGTGTGATTGTGACAGGTGTGATTTTGACAGGTGTTATGGTGACAGGTGTGATTTTGACAGGTGTTATGGTGACAGGTGTGATGGTGACAGGTGTGATGGTGACAGGTGTGATGGTGACAGGTGTGATGGTGACAGGTGTGATTGTGACAGGTGTGATTTTGACAGGTGTGATTTTGACAGGTGTGATGGTGACAGGTGTGATGGTGACAGGTGTGATGGTGACAGGTGTGATGGTGACAGGTGTGACGGTGACAGGTGTGATTTTGACAGGTGTGATGGTGACAGGTGTGATGGTGACAGGTGTGATTTTGACAGGTGTGATGGTGACAGGTGTGATGGTGACAGGTGTGATGGTGACAGGTGTGATTGTGACAGGTGTGATTGTGACAGGTGTGATTTTGAAAGGTGTGATGGTGACAGGTGTGACTGACAGATGTGATGGTGACAGGTGTGATTGTGACAGGTGTGATGGTGACAGGTGTGATTTTGACAGGTGTGATTGTGACAGGTGTGATTGTGACAGGTGTGATGGTGACAGGTGTGATTGTGACAGGTGTGATTTTGACAGGTGTGATGGTGACAGGCGTGATTGTGACAGGCATGATTGTGACAGGTGTGATTTTGCCAGGTGTGATGGTGACAGACAGGTGTGATGGTGACAGGTGTGATGGTGACAGGTGTGATGGTGACAGGTGTGACAGGTGTGATGGTGACAGGTGTGATGGTGACAGGTGTGATGGTGACAGACAAGTGTGATGGTGACAGGTGTGATGGTGACAGACAGGTGTGATTGTGACAGGTGTGATTGTGACAGGTGTGATTGTGACAGGTGTGATTGTGACAGGTGTGATTGTGACAGGTGTGATGGTGACAGGTGTGATTGTGACAGGTGTGATGGTGACAGGTGTGATTTTGAAAGGTGTGATGGTGACAGGTGTGATTTTGAAAGGTGTGATGGTGACAGGTGTGATGGTGACAGGTGTGATGGTGACAGGTGTGATGGTGACAGGTGTGATGGTGACAGGTGTGATTTTGACAGGTGTGACTTTACCAGGTGTGATGGTGACAGATGTGATGGTGACAGGTGTGATGGTGACAGGTGTGATGGTGACAGGTGTGATTTTGACAGGTGTGACTTTACCAGGTGTGATGGTGACAGGTGTGATGGTGACAGGTGTGATTGTGACAGGTGTGACTTTACCAGGTGTGATTGTGACAGGTGTGATGGTGACAGGTGTGAGGGTGACAGACAGGTGTGAGTTTGCCAGGTGTGATTGTGACAGGTGTGATTGTGACAGGTGTGATGGTGACAGGTGTGATGGTGACAGGTGTGATGGTGACAGGTGTGATGGTGACAGCCAGGTGTGATGGTGACAGCCAGGTGTGATTGTGACAGGTGTGATGGTGACAGGTGTGATGGTGACAGGTGTGATTTTGACAGGTGTGATTTTGAAAGGTGTGATGGTGACAGGTGTGATGGTGACAGGTGTGATGGTGACAGGTGTGATGGTGACAGGTGTGATTTTGACAGGTGTGACTTTACCAGGT